>NC_091166.1:41842079-41864579 GCF_040958095.1 Procambarus clarkii | reverse complement strand
TAACTTTCTAACATCTCTATGACACATCTGAGTCTAAAGCGTCCATCCCTGCCCCCTTGTTCTAATGATACTCATTGTAAACGTTTCCTCTTTTTCCGCTCTGTCAATCCTCCTAAGGATTTTATATGGCTGTATCATGTCTCTCTGTCTATCTCCCTCCCTTTTAGCGCCATCAGATTTAGTTCCTTCAGTCTCTCTTCATATCTCATCCCTCGGTATTCTGGGTCGAGTCTCGTTGCAAACTCCTTCACGATTTCAACCTTCTTTGTTGTTGTTTTTTTAAGATGGGGGAGTGGCCCACTCCTCATACAGCAGGAGTGGTCTGACATACGTGGTATACACAAGGGTACAAGGTTCTTAATGATTCTTTATACAAATTTCTAAAGGCGAGCCTCGCATATGCCGACGTTTTTACCTGCGCTTCAGGAGACAGGTTCAGTGAGATGCGAGCTTGTAGGTCCTTCTCGCTGTCCGTTTCCTGGAGTATTTCGTCTCCCATTTGGTATCTTGTGTCTGGCCTCCTGGATTCTCCACCCAGCTTCATTACTGTACATTTACTTGAATTAAACACTATAGTTGCAGTTTGTTGGGCCATTCTTACAAATTGTCTAGGTCATCTTGATTGTCTTAACAGACACAGACAGACAGACACTGTCTGTCTCTTTCTTCCTCCCTCCTTCCCTCCATCTCCCTCCTTTCCTCCCCCTCCCTCCCTCCCTCAAGAACAGGTCTGCTTTACTCATGGGAGTAACAAGAGTGTATTTTGGCTTCGTACATAGTTTTGTTCCTTGATGCTTTGTTAGTGGGATAAAATGTTCCGACTTGAGACTTGCTCACTGAAAGATGAGAAGACATTGCCCCGTTGTGCATGATACTGCGCTCGTGCACAAGCACTCTTTGGCGCACGCACGATTGTGCGCGCTCTCTCTGTCCTGTCTGTCGCGTTGGTGTAGGTTACCTTACCTTGAGTTACCTTGAAGTGTTTTCGGGGCTCAACGTCCCCGCGGCCCGGTCCTCGACCAGGCCGCACGTGGAATGTTGTGAACACACACCACATTCCCAACCTGTCTGTGTTTGTCTTCCCCCCTTGCTATTTACGATTCGTATTACATTATTTCTCTTCCCCCTTCTTCCATCTCCCCTTCTTTCCCCCCTGGGATGTATGTGTGTGTCTATGTAGGTGAAGGGGGGGATGCCGTTCCAGATAGCACGGTTTTCTTCCACTAAGAGGCCCCCCCCCTTCCCCCTGGGGACCCTTTCCACTTGGGCTGAACGGCAGATCGCCAGTCTGTCTTCAAGCAGGTCGGCGTTCAATCCCCGACCGGTAATTTAAGGTAAGATCCCACACCAAATTATTATCCTGATCCCTTCCTAAAGTGCTATATAGTCGCAGTGGCTTGGTGCTTTTTCCTTGATAGTTCCCTTCTCTTCCCTCCTCTTAGCCTCTCCATCTTTATCTCCCCTTCTGCCTCTTCATTCTTCTCCCGCTCTTTAAATTTTTTAATTTGGTCTCCTTTATTTTCTCCTCCTCACTCCCGTCCTTAGGCTGACCTCTTACCTCATAAGACGACATTATTTACTGTGTTTTTAGACTAAATACCCACGTATTTATTATTTAGTGTGTGCGTATGCGCGCGCAAGTATGTATACGTGTGCGCGTGCGCGAGCGTGCATGTTGCAGGACGAGGGTGAGGGAGAGTGAGAACATAAACTAATGTAATTAGAGTCGAAAAATGTAGGGTGAGCGGGATAATAAATCAGGTGTTGATGCCGAGGCCGGAGATGACGACGAGAGAGATCTGTGTGAGGCTGGGTGGTCGGGGGCGACCTCTCGCGGGGAGGGCTGTAAGTGGCCAGCACTTGTGGGGGGAACATGGTTATCTTGAGATGATTTCGGGGCTTTAGTGTCCCCGCGGCCCGGTCCTCGACCGGGCCTCCACCCCCCAGGAAGCAGCCCGTGACAGCTGACTAACACCCAGGTACCTATTTTACTGCTAGGTAACAGGGGCATAGGGTGAAAAACTCTGCCCATTGTTTCTCGCCGTCGCCCGGGATCGAACCCGGGACCACAGGATCACAAGTCCAGCGTGCTGTCCGCTCGGCCGACCGGCTCCCTGGTATACTCGCCTATGGTGTGTTACCTACATCTTGGTGAGTTTGTACACATGGTTTGTGTTTCCTTCACTAGGATGTAGCTGTGCCGTCACCACAGCCCAGAGATTCTTGATTTCACAGATTTTGGGCCAAGATTTACCTAGTAGTAAAATAGGTACCTGGGTGTTAGTCAGCTGTCACGGGCTGCTTCCTGGGGGTGGAGGCCTGGTTGATTACCGGGCCGCAGGGACACTAAAGCCCTGAAATCATCTCAAGAAGGATGAAAGATTAGAGTCTAAGATCTGATCAACTTTTCACCCCTCTACGTCATTGCTGTTCTTTAAGTAAACCCGACCCAATTCAACTTAATCTACTCTTGCCCCGCTCCTGTGCCAGGTAAGTTACGGGCTCACCATAGCCCGTGCTACTTGGACTTGTTCCCAGTAGCTTAATCTATAACAACAACAACAACTTAATCTATACAGACAGCAACAATAAAGTGGGCTGAACATTAGACACCCCCCCCCCCCATCCCATAAATAAAATAGATAAAAGAACTAACGTTTCGGTTTTGCACTTCTTGCAAGAAGTGCAAATTATTTTTGAAATGAAACAGGAATTCTCTAAATTTAAATTTATCATATTTATGGTCTATATTTTGTTTGTGTTGCCATGTAATTATTACTAATTACCACTTTATCTCTTTAACAGGTAAGCGGGGGAATGGTGGAGTGGCTGTTGATGCAGACGGAGTTCGAGTGAGTATACTAGGAGTATACCAAGAGTATACCAGGAGTATACCAAGAGTATACCAGGAGTATACCAAGAGTGGGTTCTACCAGTTGTACACCCTACGCCCGGCCTGGGCCAGGCTTGCCTTGGGATAATTTGGTCCAAATGACAGTTTCTTGGAGCGGCTCATAGAACGCAGTTCCACTATAATCTGAATGATCCAATACATGTACCTGGATTTAACCTGTAGAGATTTCGGGAAGTTGTTATGCTCCTGACGCCCGACTCAGGGCCAGGCTTGACTTGTGAGAGGTTGGTCCAGTAGACTGTTGCTTGAAGCGGTCAGCAGGCCTATATATCCACTATAACCCGGTTGGTCCGGCATTTCATACAGGAAACTGTCTTTTTTTTCTTGAAGTCCACTTGTGTTCTGGTACTATTTATTATTTTTTCCGGGATGATGCTGAAGAACTGTGGTTCTCCGATGTTCATACAGTGTTCTCTGATGTTCATACAGTGTTCTCTGATGGTGACTGTAGCTCCTCTATTCATCACTGGTTCTATTCTGCATTTCCTACCATATCATTCTGTCCAGTACCTACCTTGTGGCTACCTTGTGGGGGTTCCGGGGATTAAATGCCCCGCGGCCCGGTCTCCGACCAGGCCTCCCGGTTGGTCGTCTCGCCAACCAGGCTGTTGGACGCGGCTGCTTGCAGCCTGACGTATGAATTTAATCGCAGATACAGCCTGGTTGATCTGGTATTCTTTGGAGGTGCTTGTCGAGTTATCTCTCTTTGAACACTGCGAGAGGCCGGCCAGTTATGCCCCTTATGTGTTGAAGACTTGGGCCCTTAATGTTAATAGTTCGCCTTCAGAGTACCTATTGCACTTCTGCTTTTCAATGGGGCTTTGCACATTCTGCCATGCCTACATGTTTCATGTGATGTAATCTCCGTGTTCAGATTTGGAACCAGCCCCTCTTAATATGTTCCACGTGTAGATTATTATGTATCTCTCGTCTGCTCTCTAGAGAATACATATTTTGAAGTTCTTATCGGTCCCAATAATTTAGATGACTTACAAAGTGGATACTTCTCCATCTGACATCGGTCACATTTCTCTGTCACATCTACATAATTATATTCTGGTATCCAGATCTCACTGTCCATAAATTCCCCTGCCTGAGTTTCTGTAAAAGCTCCACACACTGCATATGCCTCTGCGAGGAGGCCATTCATGAACAGTAATTTGTTATTCGCCTTTGTTTTTTAGTCCCTGTGTATTGGCAAAGATAAATCGGGTTACCCTAAATTTGATGTATTTTGACTAGTAATTGTTTTAGGGAGTTCCGTTATGTGTGACCTATTGGAACTTGTCCAATTATTTCTTAATTACAATGAGTTGAGAGCGCAAGTCCAATTCTCTCTAACCTATCAACAAAAATAAGAAATACAGGAAGAAGTACTCAAGTGGACTCCAAACATTCCGGAAAGAGGTGTCAAATTTATTGGGGTGTAACAATTGTGTGTGAGCGTGCCGCCCGCAGTCAGTAGTAGCTTAGTAAATCAATGCATAACTAGAGACCTGTAACTTGGGTGAACTCGCCAAGTATTCAAATTATCGTTTCAGGTCACGCACTGGTTCACGCGGAAGCACAGGTACTTTATGTGTTCCAAAGAGAGCATAATTGTTCGGATCAGCAATGATGCTCCGTATACAGTATAATTTTTGGGGGATCAGTAAATAAGCTTAATGGTATAAAAATGCACTGTGATATTCCCCGCATTTTACATACATATACAATCTAGCTGAACCAAGATGAAGTGAATATACCAACATAATCAGTTATAACTGATTGGTTATTTCGACTGGGCAACAGAAAATAGCATGATGTTTAGCAGTGATAAATTCTAGGTATTCAGGTATTCAACCAGGTATCAACCAGATACGGTAAAAATGAGGACCTTAAACATAATTCAGGGTTCAAAACACTATCAAATGTGCCCATAGTAGGAAAGCAGAGTGTAAAGGATTTAGGAATAATGATGTCCGACGACCTAACGTTTAGGGAGCATAACCAAGCAAATATTGCGTCAGCCAGAAAAATGATCGGATGGATTACGAGAACTTTCAAATCCATGGATCCAATCACAATGGTTGTACTATACAAATCACTTGTACTGACCCGTCTTGAGTACTGCTCAGTACTCACTTCCCCCTTCAGAGCAGGAGAGATTGCTGAAATAGAGGGAATACAGAGAACATGTACGACATACATAGACGTGATAAAGCACCTAAATTATGGGATCGTCTCGAAGCTCTCCAGATGTACTCATAAGAAAGGAGACAAGAGAGAGATCAAATAATATACACGTGGAAAATACTGGAGGACCAGGTCCCATTACCTACACAGTAAAATAACGTACTGGAGTGAACGATATGGAAGAAAATGCAGAATAGAACCAGTGAAGAGCAGGGGTGCCATAGGCACAATCAGAGAACACTGTATAAGCATCAGAGGTCCGCGGTTGTTTAACGTCCTCCCAGCGAGTATAAGTAGTATTGCCGGACCAACCGGGCTGTAGTGGGCATGTGGGCCTGTGGGCCGCCCCAAGCAACAGCCTAGTGCATCAAGCTCTCACAAGTCACGCCTGGCCTCGGGCTGGACTTAACGAGTAGAACAACCCCCAGAAACAATCCAGGTATCACCCTGGTTGTCCAGATCAGCGACTAGGAGGCCTGGCAGAGACCAGGCCGAGAGAACATTGATCCCCGGAACCAGCACGAGGTAGACAAGGAAAATGGAGCCTAGTGCTTTCCCCCTCTCTCCTGCTTGGAGGGGGGGGAGCGCGTGGCCTATTTGATAATTGAACGGTGGATGGTTTACCTACGAGGCGGAGGTGGGTATAGGCGTCCGTGTGGGATATATTAGCTGTAGAGGCCGGAGGGGCAACACTCAATCTTTAAAGGTGGTGGGGAGGCTTCTACCCTGGAAACACAAACCGAAACTGTCTCTATTTTCCGCTTGTTACAACTTGTAATAAAGTCGTTACATCTTGGCTTAACGTGTTTATGACGTATTAGAACGTTGTTACAACTTGCTATATTGGTTGTTATAACTGGTTAGGAAGTGTTAAAACTTGTTCGAACGTTGTACCAACGTCGTAGTTTCGGTGTGTGTTTGGCGGGTAGGGGGTTCCATGTGACGGGGATGGTGGAAGGGGGACTGTAGAGGTTTCCAGTGCCGGGTGGTGGTGGGGAGGTGGATAGCAGAGGTTTCCCTGTGGCACCCGGGTGGTTATGGCAATGGCGACTGTAAGAGACCCTAAACATCTTCTGGAGATGATGCCTAGAGTCTGGTGTCATCCTACATATACAGTACTTTATACAGCGGAGATCGCCCACCTGCACCAATAACAGAGCAAACGCAAAAATGTATAGACCAAATAGATCTTGGCTTGGTCAAGCCTGGCCTCGGGCCGGGCTTGGGGAGTAGAACAACTCCCAGCACCCCATCAACCAGGTGTCAAGAAGGCATCAAGCTCTATCATCATCAATTTCTTTTAAGCCGTGGTAAGAAATAAGATCACAAAACACAGGGAATCACAGCATCTTCATAACCCTGGACAACATTGATTCCGAACAGGGCGTTCCTGCCTTTCACAATTGCTAGACCACTATGACATGACCTTAGCTGCCATGGAGGACAAGCAAAATACGCAGATTTTGCAAAAAACTTTCGAGAAATGTGACCATGGTGTTCAAATTGTGTTCACAACACAAATATGTTGGAACAAAAAATACGTTCAAAAGGAATTACTGGAAAAATAGGAATTGCTGTTCGTTATTGTATTGAAGATACATACAAATACAAATATTTATTCAGGTAAAGTACATACATACAAGGTGAAATACAAAAGTTGATGGATTCATAGATAGAGCTAGTGCATACAATGCCTAAAGCCACTATTACGCAAAGCGTTTCGGACAGATTGGGCATTGGGCATAAACACATGCATTTACATGTTGAATACCCAAACAAACAGAACCCAGAGTGTAACAGTCAAATCCGGATCATCTACCTTGAAAAGCCAATTCCCCCCCCCCCACCCCAGGGTACTGCAGTACTCCAGTACTTTTTTATTTTGTATTCTCATATCGGACATAGAGCAGGAGAGACATTATAGTAACGTATTATCTGTTGCAGATGACATTAGGATTTGTATGATAGTAAACAATGTAGAGGGCGCAACACACCTCCAATAAGCACCTCCAAGGGATACCTGATCAACCAGGCTGTGACTCATACGTCAGGCTGCGAGCAGCCGCGTCCAACAGCTTGGTTGATCAGTCCAGCAACCAGGAGGCCTGGTCGACGACCGGGCCGCGGGGACGCTAAGCCCCGGAAGCACCTCAAGGTAACCTGCAATCTCATGTTTACTCAAAAGACCTGAGTTACATCAGAAAACAGTACTATGGGTCAAGAAGATAGGTTCCAGGTCCTACCCTGTGAAGAAAAACGGAAATATAAAAGCAGAAACCTCATATAAAACGCAGTCTAATCACATGGTTGCGGCTCATGTAATTCACATAATATCCCGTTTTTTATTCGTTGGTCCTCTGGTAGGTTAGGGCAAGGCACTTCAGTACGAGAGTTTCTTGACGCTTTGAACGCTCGCGAGAACGGCCTGGTTCAGGAGACAATTTGGTGACCACCTTTAAAAGATACCTGATCAACCATGTTGACTCATGTGTCAGGCTGCGAGCAGCCTGGTTGACCCAGACCCCCCAACCAGGAGGCCTAGTCAGAGACAGGGCCGCAGAGATGTTGATCCTCGGAATCATCGAAAGTTAAGGTAACCATCACGAACATCATCATTAATACGACCACAACTACCACTATTAGCACGACTAACACTTTTTTGCCACCATAAGTACCACCATCACTATTATCTCTACAATAACTATCGCTACTAGTACCACGACTACCACAACTACCAGTACTACGACCACTTCGTCATTGGCCTGAAGTAAATTCTGGCTGCGCTATTTCGGGCCGAACTTCGAGGTCCAAATTTATAACAATGTCTACACATACACACACACAAAAAATAGAAGTTTTATTTAACTTATATCCTCTATTGTTAGCCTGTTTGTCAGCGCTCTATTGTAGACCAATGTATCTTTTTAAGAGAGGAGCTCGAACAACCTGCCGGCGGAACACAATGTGGGGAGTCGCTGGGAAGGTTGGGGACTGGTTCCAAAACCTGGCGGCTTTGCACCGGTTTGATATCAAGTAAGGTTTTTTCTTCAAGAGAAAACGAGATATCAGTATCAAAATGTCAACATACTGGAGTGAACGATATGGATGAAAATGCAGAATAGAACCAGTGAAGAGCAGAGGTGCCATAGGCACAATCAGAGAACACTGTATAAACATCTGAGGTCCGCGGTTGTTCAACGTCCTCCCAGCGAGCATAAGAAATATTGCCGGAACAACCGTGGACATCTTCAAGAGGAAACTAGATTGTTTCCTCCAAGGAGTGCCGGACCAACCGGGCTGTGGTGGATATGTGGGCCTGCGGGCCGCTCCAAGCAACACCCTGTTGGACCAAGCTCTCACAAGTCTAGCTCGGGCCCTGGGCCCGGGGCTTGGGGAGTAGAACAACTCCCAGAACCCCATCTAGGTACAAGGTGTGGTAATTAAGAGCTGAAACCGCTGTCTGCATGACTTAAGGAAGAGAAGGGAGCTTGGAGAAGATGGTTTAGTGACGTCACAATGTTGGACAAGTCACATGGTAATGTTTTACTGCTGTTAAATGCATTACATGTAACTGTACTGCTGTAATATATGTATTAAAACTACACGGCCTGCGGAATCCTGATATGACTAACTCCTCTCACATTATACGTCGCAATTTTCGCGGAGTCGACCAAGCCGCTAAAGATACATAAGTTATAGTAATAAAACAACGTAATATTATTGACGTTGGTGTATGTCGTTTCCGATAGCTTTGGCGGGTTGCTTGGGTTCGTACGTTTCTGTTTATGTAAAACAATTGCATTTTTTACGGAGTGGTAAAAGAGAACGATCAGCCAGGCTACCCTGCTCAGCTGTCTGTTCTGAGTCGATTGGTTCCCGAGGCCATGATGTCCATTGTTGTTTGACCCACTGAAACAACAATGGTGTCCATCAGTCACATTGTAAACATTGCATCATAACCCGTCTAAATGTTTTAACATTTATACTGCCTGTTATACTGGGGTAGTGTCAGGGCTATTGTTATAGTGACTATTTTGGAGTGTAAGAGTGACGTCATGACACGTGCTCACGGCGTTGACTTCGGCTAAAATGGTCGTGTTTATGGTCATTTGTTTCACAAGCCTGGCTTCTCTCTTCAGTGGTCTCCCCACGGTCCCAGACACTCAGAGTTTTCATTAATTGTCTCGTGTGTGTGTGTGTGTGTGTGTGTGTGTGTGTGTGTGTGTGTGTGTGTGTGTGTGTGTGTGTGTGTACTCACCTAGTTTTACTCACCTAGTTGTGTTTAGGGGGGTTGAGCTTTGACTTTTTGGTCCCGCCTCTCAACCGTCAGTCAACTGGTGTACAGATTCCTGAGCCTACTGAGTAGCTAAATCTAAAACAACAATATGGTCGGAGACCGGGCCACGGGGCCGTTAATCCCCGGAAGCTACACACGGTAGACACAAGGTAGGTAGAGGTAGTAGGGGGTGTGAGGGAGGGTGGGAGGGGGGGGGGTGGTGGTGGTAAGGGGTAATCTAAATGACAATGCGACTTGAAGGTCGCTGAGGGGTCATGTGAGGCCAGCCAGGCTCCTCTCTGCCCCTTCCCCTTGTTGACTCATCATCTCCCCTTGACTCATCATACTCACCTTCCTCGGGTTGATTCATCGTACATTTCTTAAGATGACTCGTCAACCTTGTTCGTACTGAACTACAGTCCCTCTCTTCTTGCTTACTCACCATGCACCCGCCTTCCATGTGCTGACTCATTGCCCTGATTCGCACTTCGTTTCATTCACGTTCGTAATATTAATAAACGACCTTGTTTTAGTGGAGACGAAAAGCCTACATCTTCACTACATTCACTCTTCATCACCGTAACACCTTCACAGCAGTGGTCCTCCTTCCTAGCTTACACCCCCCCCCCCTCCACCCACCCCCACCCACATAACCCGAAATTCCTGGTTACTTGGACTCCATTTTGGCCCGCGGGCCGGCTATGAGGGGGCCCATTTTGGCCCGCGGGCCGGCCATGAGGGGGCCCATCTTGGCCCACGTTTTACGAGGGCCTCATTTCGGGGTTAGCTCAGAGGCGGGAGCCCTTAGAATCTGGCGTCTGTCAGGAACACAGAAGTATTCGAGCGATTAATCAAAATGTTACAGAAGCTTCCAACATACGTGGTACAAAAAAAATACCACTTTTAGCTTAATTCATTAACCTGGCTGTGATTCTTGCATCAGTATACGTGTAGCGGAGCACAATAGCCTGGTTGACAAGTCCGTCAGCCAGGAGCAAACGTCGGGCCATGTGGCCATTCTCATTAACGTCTCTAGGTAGACTCAAGGTCGGGTGGGTTAAGTTTGCAACCCAGCCTCAAGGGGAGTATGTACCTTCGTGGTAATCACCACACCTTGTCTCTCTCTCTGTTGTATGGTAGTAGTACCAGAATTCACCGCGTAATTAATGTTGTGATGTACTTTATCTCCTTGGTTAGGTTAGGTTAGGTTAGGTTAGGTTAGGTGAGGTGAGGTGTATTGCATCCTCACTCATCTGGAACTTGTGATATTCTCGTCTTTCAGATTACCTCAAGAATTTGACATTAAGGAAAAAAAAATTGGCTTTAGGGTTTATCAAAGAAAATTATATTTACTAAATATACGTTTAGTAAAAAGTTATAAATATATTTTTATTAAAAAGCTATACATACACATTTATTAAAAAGCTATACACATACATTTATTAAACAGTTTTAAATATACATTTATAACTTGAGAATAATCTCTGTATAGGATAATGTTATACTTGCCAGTTGACCAAGACTACTAATGGAACCTTAATAATGCTTGAGAGTATCATAACTATCTAGGTAAGTATCCAGGTTATCTAACGAGGGAGGATACATACTTATTACAATCACTAGGCCCAGTTCTTAGACGTATTTTCTAAATAGTAGTAAAATGCACTGTGCATCATTTTTTTAATGAATTAACTAACCTGAAGATGGGCGGGTTGATACTAAGATGGGGTTAATTATGCTGAGATTCACATTCTTAATTGGTTCATTCTACTAATTTTGTGTTTGTTTTCCTCTCGCTGTCTGATAAATCCTGCCTGTTGACTTTTGTTGGTTTTGGAGATCAATGCCCCTGCCGCCCGCTCATTTTTGTTCTACTTATTTCTACTTATTTTATTATTTCGCCCGGTCATTGATAGGCCAGGAGGCCTGTCTCTGACCTGGCCTTCTGGTTGATGGTCTGATCAACCAGACTGTTGGATGCGGCTGCTCGCAGCCTGACGTATGAATCACAGCCTGGTTGATCAGGTATCCTTTGGAGGTGTTTATCGAGTTCTCTCTCTTGAACACTGTGAGGGGTCGGCCAGTCATGTCCCTTATGTGTAGTGGAAGCGTGTTGAACAGTCTCGGGCCTCTGATGTTGATAGAGTTCTCTCTCAGAGTACCTGTTGCACCTCTGCTGTTTATTAGGCTATTATCCAACATACCATTTTTCTTGCAATTGTGACAGCTACTTTATTGTGTTCTTTAAAAGTAACGTCTTCCAACATGATTACTCCGACAATTGTTACATTGCTTTTTCTTTCAATATTGTGGTTTGACTGCATTTTATATGTAGTTTCCGTTTTGATATTTTCTTTTTTTCCATATCGCAGGAGCTGGAACATATCCTCATAAACATACTATTTTTTGTGGCCTATTGAAATACCTGATTGAAAGCTTGCTGTATTCTCCATATTGTCTACTCTCATGCAAATCCTAGTGTCATCAGCATGGTATGATACGGTACTATAGCTTTTGTCCTTGTTTATGTCCGATATGAGGATAACAATTACTGGAGCGAGCATAGTACCCTGGGGAGCGTACTTTTCACGGTGGATGATCAGGATTTGACTTTGTTGACTATTATGCACACAGTTCCGTTCGTTCGAAAATTACAAATCCATTCCTTATTTTGCCAATACAGTAATTCCTTTTATGCGAAATAACACCATGGACATATTTGTCGAATGTCTTCTTCGAAATTATCAATTGTCAATCACTACTCAAATTAGCTATACGTTATTCAGTTTGACTAAATATGTACATTTTTATTTGCTGCTTTACACGTGTTCAGTAGAGTCGAACTTGGAACGGCTTGTACAAGTTGTTACAAATACAGAATGTGGATTTGTAACTTATTTTTCTTGCTTGTCACGCCATCTGTATTTGTGTACCAGAATTAAAGGATCTTTGTTTTGTTTTTTTGTCTATGATCTTGAGTTTGGTCGAGGGATGACCCTTATGGGGAGGGGTGTCTAGGGCGGCTGCTGCTGCTGCTGCAGGAAGAGAGGGGTAAGGTAGGGTGTGGTCGCGTTGACGTGTCGTTTGGGGGGGGGGGGGGTAAATGTGTATGTGCGCGCGCGCGAATGCATATGCGCGTGCGTTCGAGTGTTTGGTTTGACTGATAGTTTTTCTTGTGGTTTTACTGTGGTCGTTTTCACCAGTGTTTCTTGTGTTATTCTTGGAGGCTTGCCTGAGGGGGAGGCTGATGATGATGGTGTGATCAGTGGGGCTGTTGGTGTTGGTTTACATGATGCTGGAGCCCCAGTCGGGGGAGGGGGAGACAGCCTGCTGAAGGTGTCGCCTGGTATTCACAAGGGAAATCACCAGGTCTTGGTTGATGCTGCACGAATGGAACCCCCTTGTCAATATGTGTACTCACCTTGATGTATTTGCAGGGTTGAGCTAGGCATCTAGCCCCCCGCCTCCCGAACGTTCTTAAGATGAGATATGATGTAATCTTAAGATTACTCATATCTCAGGCTCTTACGATACTTGATTAAGGCTCGTGAGTTCGTACGAGGCTCTAACACTTTGGCCTGGTTTCCCCTACTGTATCTCTTAACACTTTCTTTTGTTAAAAAAAACACTTTTTTGTTAGAAAAATACTTTTTTTGTCACAATATTGGAGTGAATAATAGTGGTAGAGAGTCCACGTGTACACAACCATGAGTATAATGTGGGTATTATAACACAAACATGCCTACAGACTGTTGTGGTCCGTTAAGGGTCCCAGTCCGGTCCCAGTCAAGGGTCCGTTAAGGGTCCCAGTCCGGTCCCAGTCCCAGTTAAGGGTCCGTTAAGGGTCCCTGTGGTCCCAGCAAGCATAAGAAATATTGCCGGAACAACCGTGGACATCTTCAAGAGGAAACTAGATTTATTCCTCCAAGGAGTGCCGGACCAACCGGGCTGTGGTGGGTATGCGGGCCGCTCCAAGCAACAGCCTGTTGGACCAAGCTCTCACAAGTCAAGCCTGGCCTCGGGCCGGGCTTGGGGAGTAGAAGAACTCCCAGAACCCCATCAAGCAGGTATCAACCAGGTCCAGTTATGGAGAACCCACTATAACCGCTGCCTGCTGCACAGTAACCGGTTGAAGAATAGTATCACTTAAAATATGATCGCAGTATTCTACTGGGAAGATCTTAACACTCCATACAATGTACACACACTTAACTCGTTAGGGAATAAATTGCCAGACAATTACCACATTTCTAACTACAGAAGTAATAGTGTTGTATGCAGTACAGCAAGTAACCCAACCATTTTCTTCGCTGAACCACTTGGGCCGGACGGTACAGCGATGTACATGCACAGCGCTTCACGCGATGTACAGCGCTTCATGCAGGTCGTCGTTCAATCCCCGACCGTCCAGGTGGTTGGGCACCATTCCCTCCCAAGACCAAAGAGCTCAATGCCCCGCAAGCACAACTAGGTGAGTACATCTTCAGGAAGCAGCCCGTAGCAGCTGTCTAACTCCCAGGTACCTATTTACTGCTAGGTAACTGGGGCGTCAGGGTGAAAGAAACTCTGCCCATTTTGTTTCTGCCATCACCGGGGATCGAACCCTGACCCCAGGATTACGAGTCCAAAGCGCTGTCCACTCAGCTATCAGGCCCCCCCCCCCACACACACTGTGTGTGTGTGTGTGTGTGTGTGTGTGTGTGTGTGTGTGTGTGTGTGTGTGTGTGTGTGTGTGTGTGTGTGTGTGTGTGTGTGTGTGTGTGTAAATATACATGTTGCTTTCTGAAGCTAAAATCCTCAACGACCATTAAAGATTTTAAATACTGAGGTGAACGCCTTAATTGGAGGTATTGGAGAAATGCGGCTTTCCTCACAAGGGCCAGACTGCCAGGGTTGTCCCGCCAGTCGTGGCTGAGTGGGCGACATGTCTCCGGGGCGTGGGAAGCCAGGGACAGGGGTGGGGGGGGGGGGCGTGGCGGACTAGCAAACTTTGTTAACTATGCGAGGATTGCTGGCGGCCACTAACACTTTTACACGAGGGCCTGGCACGGCACCTACTGTCTTAAGATGGGCTCCTACGTGTAAGCGTTTATGTCTCAGTGTGCGCGTGTAGGGTTTAGTGTAGTTGTGTGACCTCTTGCTCGTCTCTCCACATCGGGGCTCACCATAGGCCGTGCTACTTGGAACTTTTTGTTCCAAGTAGCGAATCTTAAACAACAATAACGTCTTCTTAAGAGTTGTAACGTCTTCTTAAGAGTTGTAACGTCTTCTTAAGAGTTGTTGTGCTTGCCATCCCCCGGCCTGGAACCGGGTTTGTCTGGTGATAACTTTACCAGAAATGCTGTTTTCAAAACTTCCTGCTGGGAGGGCTTTGCGATTGATTCCTGACCCTCACTTCAGCTTGGACACTTAAGGGCAGTGTTTCCTGTGTTTGATAGGTGGAGTTTGAAGAGCCTCTGGTGTTCACATGGTGTTCTCTGGTGGACCCTTGCCGTCTCTGCTCTTTATTGGGTATTAAATGCATTTTTATAGCATATCTTTCGCTCAGTTATTTTACTGTGCATGTTTGAGAGCTGACCTTCAAATATATTCCTTGTATATCCTTCTTATCACTACCTTGTGCAGCTTTTTTAATTTTAATTTTGAATTTTTAATATTTTATTTTTTATTTTAAAAACGCATTTAGTTTTTTTCTGTCTATCTTGTGTTTACTAGTTGTGTTTTTTACGGGGGTTGAGCTTTGCTCTTTCGGCCCGCCTCTCAACTGTCAATCAACTGTTTACTAACTACTTTTTTTTTTCTACACCACACACACACACACACCCCAGGAAGCAGCCCGTGACAGCTGACTAACTCCCAGGTACCTATTTACTGCTAGGTAACAGGGGCACTTAGGGTGAAAGAAACTTTGCCCATTTGTTTCTGCCTCGTGCGGGAATCGAACCCGCGCCACAGAATTACGAGTCCTGCGCGCTATCCACCAGGCTACGAGGCCCCTGTGGTTATCTTGAGATGATTTCGGGGCGTTAGTGTCCCCGCGGCCCGATTCTCGACCAGGCCTCCACACCCAGGAAGCAGCCCGTGACACCTGGCTAACTCCCAGGTACTTATTTACTGCTAGGTAACAGGGGCTTCAGGGTGAAAGAAACCTCTGTCCATTGTTTCTCGCCGGCGCCCGGGATCGAACCCGGGACCACAGGACCACAGTGTTCTGTCCGCTCAGCCGCCCGGCTCTTTAGTGTGACTTTGTTTCATTTACATTTCTTCAAGTATGTCGGCTCTACCTTCTGCTCTTAACTCTTGGTGTCGGCTCTACCTTCTGCTCTTAACTCTTGGTGTCGGCTCTACCTTCTGCTCTTAACTCTTGGTGTCTGCTTGATCATTCAAGTTATTGACCAGACCACACACTAGAATGTGAAGGGACGACGACGTTTCGGTCCGTCCTGGCCAATCCACAATCGACTTGAGAATGGTCCAGGACGGACCGAAACGTCGTCGTCCCTTCACATTCTAGTGTGTGGTCTGGTCAATATACTTTAGCCACGTTATTGTGACTCATCGCCTGCATTCAAGTTATTCTTCCCCGTCTTCTGCAGTGTGGGCCGGGTTCTCTTAAGTCGGTTCTCTCTTTGATCTTCCGCACATTTTTGTTTATTATTAATTAGTTTGTTCTCTCCGGCGGTCAAGTGCTCTACTCCAGGCTTGGCTGTTTTTAGTACTTCAGACGATTTCTCATTAAACGCTTACTAGTTTTTTGGTCATTTTATCTCAAATCAGTTCTCTTATTGTTGAAATTGTATTTGCAGGACATCCCTTTCCGCTTTCTATTTATTTTAAATGTATTTCATTAACATTAATGCTAATTTGAGAACATGCAGACGATGAGTCACAGTAACGGGGCTGAAGATATGGTGACCAAACCACGTCAGAAAGTGGAGAAACGACGACGTTTCGGTCCGTCCTAGAACATTATCAAGTGTGATCTTGACGATTCGCACGTCTTGAAATGGTTCAGGACGGACCGAAATGTCGTCGTTTCTCCACTTTCTGACGTGTGGTTCGGTCGTTAATTTGAGAACTATTACAAAACGCTATCATATAAAGTGTTAATTCGTCACACCATAATATCATGTGTTAAACTTTTGCAGACACGTAAACGAGGTCGACAGTAGTTGGAGTGGGGTTATGGCTTTGGACTGGCAGGTTACCTTGCGATCATTCCGGGGCTTAGCGTCCCCGCGGCCCGGTCCTCCACCAGGCCTCCTTTTTGTTATACACACCCCAGGAAGCAGCCTGTAACACCCCGGTACCTATTTACTGCTACATAACAGGGACATCAGAGTGAAAGAAACTCTGCTCATTTGTTTCCGCCTCCACCGGGGATCGAACCCGGAACCTCAGGACTACGAATCTGAAGCTCTGTCCACTCAGCTCTCAGGCCCCCTAGATGAATATACTTCAATAAGAGCTCCACCTCGTCCTCAGTGCTGCCTCGCGGCACTTGGAAGAGTCGCTTGTCTACACACAAGGAGAATTGACGACCCTGGATGACATCGTATTAAATATGGACAGATGTGCGACAGATGTGTGTTATGAGGCCTTTAGGAGGCCTTATATATTGGTGTATACTTGCAGCAAGTTTTATATGTTTATACATGTTTCAATGAATATGAGTGCATATTCTGTATTGCTTATTTTCTTGTTTAGGGCTTCTATCCCTCTGACTAGTGCTAGTTCTATCCCTCTGACTAGTGCTCTTGCATCTGGGTTTAATTGGAAGAGGAATTATCCAAAAGTCATCTTCGTTCGAGGTGAAGAAAAAGAAATATATACCTGTAGAATGTACTATATTTATTATAAATTTACTCAACGTTTCGAACCTACATGGTTCATTCTCAAGTGATGGGACAGTACAGGGCATTTTGGATTTATACATTAAGGTGGTCAGGTGTAGACAAATGGATCGAACAATGGGTTTATAAGTCTTTACAAATGGATCAAGAAAAAGGCATATAGGAGGGAAGAGTAAGGCATAAAGTGTGATGAATAGGGCAAAAAAGAGGGTACGAAGCACATACAAAGATTAATCAGGTGTAGTGGGCGTAGCATGTTGAGCAGTGTCTTCTATGTTGGCATCTTCACGTTCCCGTCTTGTTCTTACTCTCATGGCGGGTAGAGTGAATAGTTCTGTAATTTGGCTCTTTACGGGGGTTTGTTCTATTTTTATGTGGATTGCTTCAAGAATTTGTAATTTTCTTACATCTTGGGTTTTGTCTATTATCCCAGTGTTTTTATTCAATATTGGAAATGTTTAAGTTATGTTTTTAATGAAACTGATTTAGTATTCTTCCCCCCCTCCCCTGCCCAACCACTTAGGCTGCACGGTAGAGCGACGGTCGCAATTCATGCAGGTCGGCGTTCAATCCCTCGACCGTCCAAGTGGTTGGGCCCCATTCCTTTCCCCCGTCCCATCCCAAATCCTTTTCCTAAACCCATCCCCAGTGCTATATAGTCGTAATGGCTTGCCGCTTTCCCCTGCTAATTCCCCTCCCCCCATGCTAATCCACCCCCCCATGCTAATCCACCCCCCCCCCCCTCAAAAATGTTTTAAGAGGCATTTTGTTAAGAATGACGGGTCCTGCCTGGTCGACGACCGGGCCGCGGGGACGCTAAGTCCCGGAAACACTTCAAGGTAACCTCAAGGTAATACGCAACTTTCCGGGTATAAGCGTATTTATTTCAGTGTATGACAAGCATTACGCTATACGCCTTATAGCACAACCGCCGGCCACGTGGCCCAAGAACTGGATGTTTGCTGGATATATGAATCCTAAAATATCCTCACATATATATCATAAAGTAAAAATAATTGTGTTGGAGAAGATGAACCCAAGAAAGAAAAAGCAGTTTGTGGAAGTAGTAGAGCCAGCAAATCAAGTGACGTATTATTTATTGTTTTTATCAAGTGGACAGTGGCATGAGGTGAAGGTGAGGCAGATGTGGCATTGATCTAAAAGAATAACTTTAGAATTGGAAAATAAAAATAGTTTTTTTTTGCAACTGGGGCGTAGTGGATACGTGGGCCTGCGGGGTGTGTTAAACACCAGGCAACACCGACAGGTTGACTAAGTTAACACACGTGAAGCCTGGTGGTACCTGGCCGGACTTGGGCAGGTAGAAAGCACTCCAGGTAATATAACTGGCTGTTAGGGCTTTGTGTCACCTTAATTTAGGTTGCGGAAGACATTCACAGTCTCCCGGAAAATAGCGTCGTCTTGTTACCCATGGTCATGCTGCCTTCTAGCAACTTTACACAATGAAAATGTTTGCAAAAAGTTTGTGGGGGGA
Organism: Procambarus clarkii; assembly: GCF_040958095.1. Classification (NCBI taxonomy): domain Eukaryota; kingdom Metazoa; phylum Arthropoda; class Malacostraca; order Decapoda; family Cambaridae; genus Procambarus; species Procambarus clarkii. Next base: position 41,845,866 of record NC_091166.1, on the reverse strand, counting down.
AAAAAACCTAAATGATGCGCGGAGGATTATCATTATTAGTGTGGCGGGCGGTAGAGATACCAGGTACCTGGTTCTTACTCCAGCCACCTTGTAAGTGATGCTAGTAAGAGTATTACTTGATATCGGCGTTGTTTTATGATGGGGACGAGGAGGAGGGGCTCCCAGTGTTCCTTGGCAACACACCCTACTGCCCAACTTTATCACGGGAACGAGTTCTGAGCTTCCCAAGGGAAATTAAATATTATATTAGAGCGCACACCAAACGTGGTGGTGGTGGTGGTGTGGAGTGAGACAGAGGCAGAGGTTATCCTCCCTGGCTCTTGTCTACTTCTGGGAGCTGTTCATAGCTCGGGGTTACAGTATTGGTCATGCAGTCTCCTCTGATTGTCATATGTATGTTCCCACACACACACACACACACACACACACACACACACACACACACACACACACACACACACACACACACACACACATTGATTGTATGGTATATATATACACACACGTGTATATATATATACCTATACCTCCTCCATTTGGAACGGAAACCCGTGATCCTTTGAGAAAAGAACAGAAAAAGCATTAGAAGGGATTCTGTAGGTCCTCCACCCTTGCTGGTTTATGCTCGTTTGTCCTGTGTGTGTGTGTGTGTGTGTGTGTGTGTGTGTGTGTGTGTGTGTGTGTGTGTGTGTGTGTGTGTGTGTGTGTGTGTGTGTACTCACCTAGTTGTACTTACCCAGTTGCGCCTGCGGGGGTTAATCTTTGGCTCCCTAGTTCCGTCTCAACCGTCAATCAACTGGTGTACAGATTCCTGAGCCTACTGGGCTCTATCACATCTACATTTGAAACTGTGTATGGAGTCAGCCTCCACCACATCACTTCCTAGTGCATTCAATTTACTAACTATTCTGACACTGAAAAAATTCTTTCTAACGTCTCTGTGACTCATCTGGGTACTAAGTTTCCACCTGTGTCCCCTTCTTCGTGTTCCACCCGTGCTGAAGAGTTTGTCTTTGTCCACCCTGTCAATTCCCCTGGGAATTTTGTAGGTGGTTATCATGTCTTCCCTATCGTGTGTGCGTGTGTGAGAGAGGCGAGACCCATGATAGGGGAGAGACCAAGCGATTGTTGTCGCACACAAGGAACGGGGATGAATGCGTGTCAGAGGTGAGAGAGGTAGAGAGAGGGAGAGGCGTGGAAATGGTGTGAACCGATGCAGAATAGTCACAGGAAACTGGAGACGTGTGGGATGGGGTGTAGAGGGGAGAGTAGTGGGGGATGGGGTGTAGAGGGGAGAGTAGTGAGGGATGGGGTGTAGAGGGGAGAGTAGTGAGGGATGGGGTGTAGAGGGGAGAGTAGTGAGGGATGGGGTGTAGAGGGGAGAGTAGTGAGGGATGGGGTGTAGAGGGGAGAGTAGTGAGGGATGGGGTGTAGAGGGGAGAGTAGTGAGGGATGGGGTGTAGAGGGAAGAGTAGTGAGGGATGGGGTGTAGAGGGGAGAGTAGTGAGGGATGGGGTGTGAGAGAAGATAAGGAAGGGTGGAAGAGAGGTGGAAGAGGAGGAAACCAAACAAACATGTGAAGGATCGGTAGGTTTTGGTGAGGTTTACCCAGAGGAAGGGAGAGTGGGGGAGGGAGAGTGGGGGAGGGAGAGTGAGTGAGGGAGGGAGTCAAGCACTCAGGCAGTTGAGAGAGCAAATAAGACACAGGGGAAGGGGGGAGATGAATTAGGGAAAGTGGGAAAGTAGCATAGTCTCTACCAATCACACCAATGGGGCTCTCTCATAACATAATGGACAACTCCCCTTTATGAGGTCACGCCACAACGGCTCATTCACCATTCCCCCTCTCGGCCACCTCCCCCATCTCCCTATACACCAGTTTAAACAACCTACGTCACACCTGTCACACACTAGTGCAGCGCCTGTATGGGAAATATTGTTTGTGAGAGTGGCCAGGATTCATCACACAGTGAAGAGTCTACTTACGAGACAAGTACAGCTCAATTATGGGGTTATGGTTTATGTTCATTAAACAGTTTTCAACTCTGTTGAAGGAGGATGTTGAACAAGCGCGGACCTCTGATGTTTATACAGTGTTCTCTGATTGTGCTATGGCACTCCTGCTCTTCACTGGTTCTATTCTGCATTTTCTTCCATATCATTTACTCTATTATGTTGTTATTTTACTGCGTAGATTTGGGACCTGGTCCTGAAGTATTTTCCACGTGTATATTATTTATCTCGTCATCTTTCTAGTGTTTATTTGGGGAGCTTTGAGACGATCCCAATAACGTAGGTGCTTTATCTCGTCTATGCGTGCCGTATGTATTCACTGTACTCCCTCTATTTTAGCAATTTTTCCTGCCCTGAAGGGGGAAGTGAGCACTGAGCAGTACTCAAGACGGGAGAACACAAGTGATTTGAAGAGTACAACCATTGTGGTTGGATTGAGATGGATTACGAGAACTTTCAAATCCAGGGATCCCATACCAATGGTTGTACTCTTCAAGTCACTTGTGTTTGTACCGTCTAGAGTACTGCTCAGTACTCACTTCCCCCTTCAGAGCAGGAGAGATTGCTGAAATAGAGAGAGTACAGAGAACATATACGGCATACATAGACGCGATAAAGCACTTAAATTATTGGGATCGTCTCAAAGCTCTCCAAATGTACTCACTTGAAAGGAGACCAGAGAGATACCAAATAATATACACCTGGAAAATACTGGAGGGACAGGTACCAAATCTACACAGTAAAATATCAACATACTGGAGTGAACGATATGGAAGAAAATGCAGAATAGAACCAGTGAAGAGCAGAGGTGCCATAGGCACAATCAGAGAACACTGTATAAACATCAGAGGTCCGCGGTTGTTCAACGTCCTCCCAGCGAGCATAAGAAATATTGCCGGAACAACCGTGGACATCTTCAAGAGAAAACTAGATAGTTTTCTTCAAGGAGTGCCGGACTAATCGAGCTGTGGTGGATATGTGGGGCTACGGCCGCTCCAAGTAACAGCCTAGTGGACGAAGTTCTCATAAGTCATGCCTGGCCTCGGGCCGGGCTTGGGGAGTAGAACTCCCAGAAGCCCATCAAGCAGGTATCAAGCAGGCCGAAAGAGCAAAGATCAACCCCTGCAAGCACAACTAGGTGAATACACGTGCGCGCATCCACAACTCTTGCTATCTGCCTCTTTACTCCTCCCCCCCCCCCCCAAAAAAAAAAAAATGGTGTCCACCTGAGCTGTACCTGTCCTGTTGCCTCCCGTTAGACTTGATCGTTATGTAAGGCTGCCCGGGATGCCTGCGGTGGTGTGAGGCAGTCAAGTGTGTGCTCTCACCTATTGGTGTCTGTGAGGGCACGGCTCCAGCTCTCGGACTACGGGATGATGAGATTATCTCCGGATCTCTGCTCTAAATGAATTACAAGAAAATTATAAAATTGGAGAAATATGCCATGAGGCTTATTCCTCAGCCCGGCTTCCTAAGTTCCCCAACGTCAAGACATTGTCGTACTAAAGTGCCCTCATCCTGATCCACCAGAGGACCCAAAACAGAAAACGGAACAGTATGTCAGTTTCGCGAGCCGCTACCGTTTTCTAGTACGACAATTTTTGGCCTTAGGTAAAGTATACGTCGAAATGCGACGCTCTATTAGGAGGACAGGTTGCTTTCCTGAGTGGAGAGGCTTGAGCTACGAGGACAGACTAAGGTAGCGTGACCTTACAATACTGGTGATGAGAAGGAACGTCAGAGATATGATAACGATATACAAAATTTCATGAGG
>NC_091166.1:41809944-41839944 GCF_040958095.1 Procambarus clarkii | reverse complement strand
TCCTGCAGAAGGCATCACGGTGCTTGACTAGTGATGAGAGGTATTGGTCATCAGTGTGTGTAAAGGTATTATGCAGAGTCTGGAGCACACCTTGGCCCCTTAAGTGGACACTGGCCAGCACGGTAACCACCGGGGTACACGCACTCCCCTCTCACCTCTCGTCCATCCCCTCTCCTTCTCCTCCCCTCAGGGACGGTCACGCCAACAACCCTCAGGTATTGGAGATGGCTGTTACCTGCTGGTGGACGGCTCGTTGGCTGGCAGGTGTGGCTCATTATGTTACTGAGCTGCTTTGGTGATGGCTTGGTCACCACGCAACCCCTCCCCCCAACCTCTTCCCTCGCTCTCCCTCCGTCCAGAATCCTCATCTTCCGCCGCGCCTCTCATGAAAATCAGTGTCGAAGAGGAAACGATGATGCGGTACTATAGTTTGTGTCCTGGCCTATGTCCGATATGAGGAGGAGAACATGTAGCGGAGCCAATACAGTACCCTGGGGGACGGCGCTCTACACGGGGGGTGATCCGGGTTTTACTGAGGTGACTTACACTCTGGGTTCTGTTCGTTAGGAAATTGAAGATCTGTCTTACAGTAATTGCTTTTGAACGCAGTGTGTGTGTGTGTGTAATGACATCATTGTCACATTTGTCAAAAGCTTTTGCGAAATTTGTATTATATCAGTGTTTTGTTTGTCTTCAATGGTATCTAAGGCCATGCCATAGTGATCTAGCAGTTGTGAGAGGCAGAAGCACCCTGTTCTTAACCCGTCTTGTCCCGGGTTGTGTAGACGCTGTGATTCCATGTATTTTGTGATCTTACTTCTTATCACTCTTGCAAAGATTTTTATGATATATGTTATCGCTCAAATACTTTTTGCCTTTGTTTTAATCCCTCCTTTATGGAGTGGTGCTATCTCCCCTGTTTTAACTATAGCGGAACAACGCTCAGTCTCCAAAAAGATATTAAGTGCCTACGATAGTGGTTCTTTACCATTCTTGATGAATATGGAATATCAGGAATCAGGGTGCAGAGTGCATGGGGATTGATCAGACATTTATGATATGATTTGATGTTGGTATCACATTTATGAAAAATTGTTTGGATTATCAATCTCCTGTGTGTGTGTGTGTGTGTGTGTGTGTGTGTGTGTGTGTGTGTGTGTGTGTGTGTGTGTGTGTGTGTGTGTGTGTGTGAGCTCACTGAGGACGGAGTCATACTGTTGCTTCAGTATTTCACTCATTTCTTTGTTGTCATCTGAGAGAGTTCCACCTTCCCAGCGCGGGGGCCCGATACTAGTGGTAGTTTTTGGTCTCGATTTTGCATAAGAGAAAAAGTGTTTTGCAATCCTCTCTTATTTCACGGATGTGTTTTTACTTTTTGCCTCTCCTGGATATTATACCATTCTAGAGCTTTTGTTCAATCGTTTTTATTTCTCTACATCGCCTTTCTTGTTGTTCTTGGGATTGAGTTGTTCCACGATTTGTATCTTTCTCCTATAGAGGCCTGTTCTAATTTGCATCAGTTTCTCTCATTTTCTGAAGGGTATGTGGCTTGAGCATATTTCCAGAGCTAGTGAGCCTATTTTTTTCGAGGCATTGATTTAAGCTTGTATTTTCTTGCTGTTTTTCCAAGCTTATTTCTGTGACCTTTTTTTTTTTTTAGTACCCAGTTAATCTGTTTATTATTGAAATTGAATTTGCTGAATTCTTCTCTTTTAGAATTTGGGACTGACTGCACAGGTCTATTGCCTATGTTTGTCTGGACTTCAGTTAGGTTGTGATATGCGAAACAGGTATTTATACATTTGTAATCACAATAACGTGATATATCAAATGAACAAATGCACAAGGGCCGTGATGAGGGTTCGAACCTTCGCACGGGATGTTCCCAGATGCGCCTTAGTCCACTATGCCGCGACACGGTACTTGTGGATTTGTTCAGGTATTTGTAATCATTATGTTCTTGATCAATAGGTCATGTGTGTGTGTGCTGTTCATTTACACTACTTCCTGGGATTCGTTTGGATGGCGTTTGATTTTCATGTTTTTATACGCTAAATATTGGCAAATACGAATGATGTTTTCGTATTTTGGGAGAGAGGGATGGTAGGGACCATCCCTCTACCATCCCGGTTATGGTGGGGGGAGAGGGATAGGAGGGAGGGAGGGAGAGAGAGAAGGGGGTCTGATGTGAGAGGAGAGGTAAAAGATGGGCCTCTGTGGACGAAGCACTCGGTAAGACTCTTTACAAGCACACTATCCGCGGTTGACAGTTTCAGCGCTCGGTGGAGCTTTTAAGCGCTCGGTGGAGCTTTTAAGCGCTCGGTGGAGCTTTTAAGCGCTCGGTGGAGCATTTAAGCGCTCGGTGGAGCATTTAAGCGCTCGGTGGAGCATTTAAGCGCTCGGTGGAGCATTTAAGCGCTCGGTGGAGCATTTAAGCGCTCGGTGGAGCATTTTAAGCTCTCGGTGGAGAATTTTAAGCGCTCGGTGGAGAATTTAAGTGCTCGGTGAAGCATTTAAGCATTCTGTTGAGCATTATAGCAAATTACTTAGGCCAGATATTTTGAAGGGAATTTTTCCTGTGTTACTGTGAATTTGACTTAAGATTTCAGTGTAACACACAGCGAAGCGCCATGTATAAGATTCAATAGATACACCGCACATGTGCAACATGTGCAGTAGATATGTGGGTGTGCAATCCTCTCCAAGCAACACCCTCCTGGTTGATCAAGTACTACAGCAAGTCCAGTTCCATACACGCAACACAGGACTGGTGACTACGGTACTCTTCTATACACGCAACACAGGACTGGTGACTGCGGTACTCTTCTATACACGCAACACAGGATTGGTGACTGCGGTACTCTTCTATACACACAACACAGGATTGGTGACTGCGGTACTCTTCTATACACGCAACACAGGACTGGTGACTGCGGTACTCTTCTATACACGCAACACAGGATTGGTGACTGTGGTACTCTTCTATACACACAACACAGGACTGGTGACTGTGGTACTCTTCTATACACGCAACACAGGATTGGTGACTGCGGTACTCTTCTATACACACAACACAGGATTGGTGACTGCGGTACTCTTCTATACACGCAACACAGGACTGGTGACTGCGGTACTCTTCTATACACGCAACACAGGATTGGTGACTGCGGTACTCTTCTATACACACAACACAAGAATCGTGACTGGAACTTTACTAAAGCCGCAATACATAATTCGTGTGATTGCATGGACGCAGTTAATAGGTACCTGGGAGTTAGACAGCTGCTACGGACTGCTTCCCGCGGGGTGTGTAACAAAAAGGAGGCCTGGTCCAGGACCGGGCCGCGGGGGAACGCTAAGCCCCGAAATCATCTTAAGATAACCTCAATATGTCTTCAGTTCGGGTTTGGTGGAGGGCTTATGGTCTATCACCTTGGTGGAGTGTCATTAAGGCCGACACAAGTGGGGTACATCCCACTTTTCCTGGGTTAATAAGGTCGGATACAGTGTTGTACTAGTCGTGAAACTGACCCCTGTTGTTTTGTAATCTTCTTTTTATCATTGATTTACACTTTCCGACACGTGAAACGATTTCTCTGATTTCTTTAAAACACACACACACACACACACACACACACACACACACACACACACACACACACACACACACACACACACACACACACACACACACACGTGTGGACATCTTCAAGAGAAAACTGGATAGTTTTCTCCAAGGAGTGCCGGACCAACCGGGCTGAGGTGAATATGTGGGCCTGCGGGCCGCTCCAAGCAACAGCCTGGTGGACCAAACTCTCACAAGTCAAGCCTGGCCTCGGGCCGGGCTTGGGGAGTAGAACAACTCCCAGAACCCCATCAACCAGGTAACCAGGTATCGCGTTGTTATGTTTCCAAGAGGAAAGTTGATAAACACCTCCAAAGGATACACGATTAACCAGGCTATGATTCATATATCAGGCTGCGAGCAGCCGCGTGCCACAAGCCTGGTTAATGAGCCCACCACCCAGGAGGCCTCGTCAGAGACCGGACCGTGGGAACGTTGAGTCTGGGAACCAGCAACAGGTAGTCACTCATCCTTGACCTGCACACAGATACCACGAGTCTGAGTGATCTAGTACAGCGGTGTCGTGTCTGAGCTGCGGGTCGTGAGCACCAGGGCGTGCTCCCTCCTGCGCCCCCAGGCAAGGTGAGGTGCTCCTCTTGAATAGACAATGGTGTTGGCAGCGGCATCGGTTACCGTTTCTGTCCAAGGTACCGGTCGGTATGGCCTTTTAAAGCTGACACACACACAGCTTGGAGTGCGGTAAAGCAAAAGCGCTCTCCTAACACTATTATCGTCGGTATGCATTCCGGTACGCTTCATTGACAGCCTTGTGTTATATAAGGCGTATGTTGGGCTGCGAGCAGCCGCCTGTAAACAGCCTGGTCGACCACAAACTCGACCAAGAAGGCCCTTGTCGCAGACCGGGGCCACTAGGGCAGTATAATCTTCTGAACCACTATGAGCTATTAATGTAATATAGGCCACTCTAAATTGGTAGGGTGCGGCCTGCGGGCTGCTCCAAGCAACAGCCTAGTGGACCAAACTCTCACAAGTCACGCCTGGCCTCGGGCCGGGCTTGGGGAGTAGAAGAACTCCCAGAACCCCATCAGCCAGGTATCAACCAGGTAATATTGGTGTTGTATGAAATTAACACCCTTTCTTCTGGTACCACTGGGGCTATTTGTAAGTCCTTCTCCTTACTGGTAAGACTGGAGCTGTGTGTAAGGAGGCCTGGCACCCCTCCCTGGTAACACTGATAATATAAGTCGGTCTGACAGTATACATAACACTGGCACTATTAATGCAGATGATATTTAAAAGTGGCCCTCCATTCTGGCAACACTGACGCTATACACAGCTGCCATTAATTACCATTTCCTGACACTCATATAAATAGACCTTTGTTTAGTATACAATTTTTCTCATTTTTACCTTCTATTCAGTATTATATATATTTGATGATAATTGATTATAAAAATTATAATTATATTATTTTAGGATATAAATTAGTTGTTTGTAATTATAATAGTCACTAATTGTATAAATTAGTTTCAATTGTATCAGTTTTATTATATTTGAAACGGAAACGAGGAAGATTTTGAAAAGGAAAATGAAGAGAGGGATAGAATAAGATTTGATGAATGGAAGGGAAGTTAGGAGGAGGAGGAGGAGGAGGAGAGGGAAGGGGGTTGGTGTTATGGATTCAGTGTGTTGATGGGGCTCCTCCCCCCCCCTCCCCCTCCTTCCAACCCTCCACTTTAAGGCATTGCTCACCACCCCACACCCCTCCCCTACCCCACACCCCTCCCTACCACACCACACCACCTCACACCCCTCCCTACTCCACACCCCTCCCTACCACACCACACCACACCACACCCCTCCCTACCACACCACCCAACACCCCTCCCTACCACCCCAACACCACCCCAACACCACCCCAACACCACCCCAACACCACCCCAACACCACCCCAACACCACCCCAACACCACCCCAACACCACCCCAACACCACACCAACACCACCCAACACCACCCCAACACCACCCCAACACCACCACCTAATCTCTATTATAGACCAAGATTATCAAACAAAGCTTGAACTTCGAACCTTCTCAAGACTTTTCAACACTCATCCTCTACACACACAGCTGGATAACAGATTGGATAACAAGTGCGTGTGTGTGCGCGCTTACCTATTTGTGCCTGCAGGATCCAGCATTTGCTCTTGGACCCCGCCTTTCTAGCCGCCGGTTGTCTTAAAACAATGACTCCGGACCTGTTTCGCTGTCATATGTACTGTTAAAATTATGAATGGAGTTTGTCACTATTATATCAAATGATAACTTTCTAACACCTCTAATGATGCATCCGAGTCTCAAGCTTCCACCCATGCCCCTTTTATATTGGTATTCGTCGTGAACATTTCCTCTATTTCCATTCAGTGTCGAGGCCTCTATTTCCACCCAGTGTCGAGCCTGGCCTCAGGCCGGGCTCGGGGAGTAGAACAACTCCCTGAACCCTCTCCAGGTATGCTGTGTTCCGTGGGGAGCTCTACCCTCTCTATCCCCCCATTCCCTCCACCTTGGCTGACGGCTGACACACGACTTGCGTGGGTAAGTGTGATTTAGGACCCAAATTTGTATATTAGAATTCATAACTCGTATGGTGTACAGGGCACTGAAAGGGGGACATGGTGGTGTGTTATACTGGATTTAGCTGTCGTCGCATAGCCGCGCTTGGTTTATTTTTGTTGTGATCTCCCTCCTCTTTTTTCACGCACAACACACACACACACACACACACACACACACACACACACACACACACACTCACACTCACACTCACACTCACACTCACACTCACACTCACACACACACACACACACAAACACACACACACACACACATTAGGTGATAGACCAAAGGGACACCTAATCTAACTCTTGACTAGGTGACATAATTTAACACCTAATCTAACGCCTGAGGCACATATAAATAGGATAACGACAGCAGCGTACTCTACACTGGCAAAAGTTAGAACATCATTCAGAAACCTAAGGGAGGAGGCTATTAGGGCACTTTACACTGCCTACGTGAGGCCAGTCTTGGAGTATGGCGTCTCATCATGGAGTCCCTACGTGAAGAAACACGTATGGAAACTGGAAAAGGTTCAGAAATTTGCAACGAGGCTTGTACCAGAGTTACGAGGTATGGAATGTGAAGAGCGCCTGAAGAAACTGAACTTTACGACACTATAAAAAAGAAGGGAGAGGGGAGGGGGGGGGGGGATATGAGAGGAACGTATAAAATACTCAGGGAAATTGACAGTGTGGAAATAGACGAAACGTTCACACGGAATAGTAACAGAACGAGGGGACATGGGTGGAAGCTGGAAACTCAGATGAGTCAGAGATGTTAGGAAGTTTTATTTTAGCGTGAGAGTAGTGGAATGGTTTTCGATGACTCCGGGGCTTAGCGACCCCGCGGCCCGGTCGTCGACCAGGCCTCCTCGTTGCTGGACTGGTCAACCAGTCTGTTGGACGCGGCCGTGAACAAACAAACCATGTTTGTCAAGTTTTCTCTTGAACACTGTGAGGGGTCGGCCAGCTATGCCCCTTATGTGTAGTGGAAGCGTGTTGAACAGTCTCGGGCCTCTGATGTTGATAAGAGTTCTCTCTCAGAGTACCTGTTGCACCTCTGCTCTTCAACGGGGGTATTCTGCACATCCTGCCAAGGTCGTTGTAAAGGCTTACAACGATGTTATCCCAGATTGTTGTAATTGTCAGATGACCCCACATTTTGTGCACTGAGGGAGAGTCCAGCTCTTTGGGCTGACATTTCCGCTGTAAACGAGATTGTGAATTATATTACTCACCATTAACTTCACTAGCACGTTAATGAAGCATCTCTTAAATGTAACATCAATAGTTGACACTCTGAACTAACTGGAGCGAAAGAATAGGTTGGACATGGAGAATATCCCCATGTAAACAGTCTCCGTCTGTAAGTATATGAAATATTGAAGGAAGAAAAGTGGACGCCTTCAAGAAACAATTAGGCGAGTGTCTGTAGGAAGTGCGTGACCGACCAGGTTGTAGTGGGCCAACGGGCCGCTCCGAACAAGTGCCTTTTGATATAGGATTATCCCCCAGGCTTACCTGGGAGCAGAGGAACTCTTAGGACCATCTCCAGGGAGTGAGGACGTGGCCCCCTCGTACGTGGGTGTAGTGTGGCCCCTGAAGGTGAGGTGGCATGTTGTGCTGCTTTAAGACGGCCACAAAGGGCCCTAGCCTGCCTCTCCTTCGCCCCCCCCCCACCCTCCGGGACACCCTCTAAAGTCTCATGGCCACCTTCCCATCTTCTAGCCAATATTCCTCCACAGTGCGGCCCGGTCTCTCAATTTGGCAGTCTGTAAAACTAAAAGTTACCGTTTTGTCTAAGCTTAACTGTGAACCCCAGCAACTGGCTGGACCTGTGGAGGCGGCCCCGGCCACAGAAAACGCCAATACTATGCTGCTTTATTTTTCGGCTCAGATGTTGCGTTTTAACACATTGGTCTGTTTGGTAAGAGCCGCGTCTGAGTGAGAGGATGTTGCACAGTGGCAGGTAGGGAGAGTGCAGCGTGGCGCCTGTGTGTATATATATATATATATATATATATATATATATATATATATATATATATATATATATATATATATATATATATATATATATATATATAATGCATTGAATAAAGGAGGAGTTAAACCTTCCCCTTTGGGGGTACCTAATTATAGGGTGGGTGACGTGGGTGGGTGACGGGTGTGACCAAGCAACAGGTGGGTGACGTGGGTGGTGGGCGGGGGTGTGACCAAGCAACAGGTGGGTGTGACCAAGCAACAGGTGGGTGACGGTAATGTGGGGAACCAAGCCCAACAAGTATTTTTGTAAACGAGAGCGCCTCGCCACGTTGGTAGTTAGGAGTCGATTAATAACGATTAGCAGGGATGATGGCGTGCTGATGGCCATTGATTACCAATTACTGGGTTTTGGGGCCGGAGTGGGTGGACCACCTCCCGCCCACGCCCTCCACCTCCCGCCCACGCCCTCCACCCACCCACTACAAGCAGATATCAGTAAAGTCTTGGATTGAGCCACAGTAAATGTTTTCTTTACATTAATCACGAGAACAGTAGAGCACATGTTTCCAGATCTTCATCAATCAATCAATAGAGTGACATCTGAGATGTGAGGTGAATTGGGTGTCACGCTCATTTGGGTTGTCACTAACGTCAACCTGGAGAAACCTTGTTCGCCAAGATCACCAACAAATCGATCAGTTAATCAATAACTGTGATCATTAATAATTGTCAGCAGTAGTGACCTACAGGAACCAGAGAGCCATAGACCACCAAGGTCTCATAGACTGATCGCAAATGTTGTAGTTCAAAGGAAACTTAATCACACACATTTCCCCAGCAGGTGAGTTTAATGTATATATGGGACTGCAGGGCGCCCCAAGCAACAGTCTTCTAGATCAAGTTATCACAAGACGGGGCTGACCCCAAGCTGGGTAAGGGGAGTAGAAAACCTCCCAGAATCCCCTCCCGGTATATTCCAGGTATGAGCCAACAGCATTAGCTTTTAGGATCCACTGGGGTATGTTACTCGGAGATATTAGTGTCGGTGGTAATAGCATGAGGGAACTGGAGCAACCCGTCCTCAGACTGTTCATTCCATCCAGCGGCCGACCCCCCCCCCCCCAGACACGCACTTAGCAACCTTAACATGCTGTTCACTCAAAACAGGAATTTTTTTTAAATATAAACTAATATATTTTAGCATGTTGTGCATATTATAGGTTAGGTGTTTAGGTTCTGTTGGCTATTATTTGTATTTTGTAGTACGTGGGTGAAGCATTTCTTGTGCTGGGGTTTGAACAGACGTCGTCAGCGAAGCATTATTCGAGAAACATTCGGACGTCATCAGTTGAGCCGCGTGTAAACCGTTTTTCCTTCACCAACAGAGGGGCTTGGCGGCTGCGGGCAGTGAATAGTTGGTCTTTGTTAATGAGGACGGACTGGTGCACGACTTATGATTTCCTAACGTTTCTCAAAACAGTGCTTCGGTGACGACCTCTTTTGGAATCGCAATTCTGTAAACGATTCATCCGCGTACTACAAATATTTGCCAACAGAACATTAAACAACTAATTTAACCTAAACCTAAATGTGCACAAGAGGCTAATATATAAAAATATTAATTTTTATTTGATAAAGTTTCTAATTTGAATGAATAGTGTGTTAATATTTATAAATGCTTCTTTGGGGTCGGCAGCTGGATGGAATGAACGTAGTCTGAGGACAGGTTGCATTCTTGCTAAATATAATTTATCTTTCAATTTTTGCAGTTGAATGACCAAGACTTCGCTCCTCCCTCCTGACTTGACCTTACTTAATACTGGGTTTCCTCCTCCTCCTCCTTTCTCCTGTTACTCCATCTCTTGTTTCTCTCCTGTGTTATTATACATAGTTATGGGTTTCTGTCATTCACACTCATTCTCTTTTTTGCTTGCAACTGTATTATGCCTTCTGTTGGTGCTCTCTCTCTCTCTCTCTCTCTCTCTCTCTCTCTCTCTCTCTCTCTCTCTCTCTCTCTGTCTCTCTCTGTCTCTCTCTCTGTCTCTCTCTGTCTCTCTCTGTCTCTCTCTGTCTCTCTCTGTCTCTCTCTGTCTCTCTCTGTCTCTCTCTGTCTCTCTCTGTCTCTCTCTGTCTCTCTCTGTCTCTCTCTCTCTCTCTCTCTCTCTCTCTCTCTCTCTCTCTCTCTCTCTCTCTCTCTCTCTCTCTCTCTCTCTCTCTCTCTCTCTCTCTCTCTCTCTCTCTCTCTCTCTCTCTCTCTCTCTCTCTCTCTCTCTCTCTCTCTCTCTCTCTCTCTCTCTCTCTCTCTTTATGATGATGTGTATATCTGTGTTACATATTCACTTCTTTCCTGGAAAAACTTGTGGTGGGTGGCGAGGGGGAGTGTCAGTTACTGTGGTTATCGTAATTACTCGCTGATATCGTAAGACAAGTTGGTAGGTTGGAGAAGGGGAAGGCAGGCCGGCGTCTCCTCCTGCACCCTGTCCTCCAAAGGTCATCGCTCATCTAACTGTTGTCACCTATTATGCCTGCGGGGCCGTGTCTTATCTCTCGGGACTCGTCTTTCTATATCTGTGTTTTGAGTTAGCTTTGAGTACCTCCTCTTACCTAATTCCATTTGTTCATTTCTTCACTACGCTGTCTTTTTTGAGCGTACAGGGTGTCTCATCAGTCTGGAACACCATCTTTCCTGCCAGCAATGGTTGTGTTATAAGAGGAATTCCTCGTGTCATGTGTGTGTGTGGTGGACACATTGTACATATTCAGTGTATGAAAACAGTCAAACATCGAAGCTGGTTTCATTATATTGTCCTCAGGTTAAAGACTTGCGGGACTGAGTTTCAGACTTGCGGGACTGAGTTCCAGACTTGCGGGACACCTCGTATAGTCTCCCATCCATGACCTTCTAGTTCTACCGGTCTTTGCACAAAGCAGTTATTCCTTCTTGACTTACCTAACACCCTCTTGGAATCTTGTCATTTCGTGAACATGTTGCCACTTTCTTCTCTCGCTTTCTTGTGTCGCAACATCCAACTAACATTCTGTCGTGGTTGCCCAACTGGTGCAGTCTCAAAAATCATGTAATATCAAAGTCGTCTTAATGTAATTGTTAGTTTTTGGTTTCCTTATACTCACCTAGAGGTGACTTGAATTCAGCATTAAATGGTTACCTTGAGGTGCTTCCGGGGCTTAGCGTCCCCGCGGCTCGGTCGTCGACCAGGCCTCCTGGTTGCTGGACTGATCGGACGGATGCTGGACGGATC
This sequence comes from Procambarus clarkii, assembly GCF_040958095.1. Lineage (NCBI taxonomy): Eukaryota > Metazoa > Arthropoda > Malacostraca > Decapoda > Cambaridae > Procambarus > Procambarus clarkii. Next base: position 41,828,494 of record NC_091166.1, on the reverse strand, counting down.
GGACGGATGTTAACTTTAAACCGTTCTCAAAGTAGAGCCATTTTTCGGAACGTTTAACATGGGATTAATTTTTGCGACATTGTCACGAAAAGTAGTTATCGTTGGTTAGTGGAATTGTGGTCGGCGATGAGCATCCAGATGAGGACGAGATGATTACATTTGAGTGTGTTCGGTGATGAGTAGCAGTATCATGGGCATAGAAGGACTCCTCGTATACATTTCCCGGAGTTTTCTCTCATTATGTAAAATACACTAATGTTTACCTGCTCATTAGAGTTTTTTTATAGCCAGATATAATTACAGTAAGGAAGGTTCAATTGTGTTCTGACACTCGTCGTAATTACCAGCGACCTGGACCATGTGTAGCTAGGCACACACACGTGACTACATGCTGGGAAATCCCCAGTTACCAGGGAGCCGGTCGGCCGAGCGAACAGCACGCTGGACTTGTGATCCTGTGGTCCCGGGTTCGATCCCGGGCGCCGGCGAGAAACAATGGGCAGAGTTTCTTTCACACTATGCCCCTGTTACCTAGCAGTAAAATAGGTACCTGGGTGTTAGTCAGCTGTCACGGGCTGCTTCCTGGGGGTGGAGGCCTGGTCGAGGACCGGGCCGCGGGGACACTAAAGCCCCGAAATCATCTCAAGATAACCTTACCTTGTAATTACCTCGTAGTGGCTCTGGGGATCAACGTTCCTCCCGGCCCGGTCTCTGATGAGGCCTCGTGGTTGGTGGCCTGGTCCAACAGACGCAGCTGCTTTCACCCTGACGTATGAATCACAGTCTCGTTGATCAGATATCCTATAGAGGTGTTTATCAAGTTTTCTTTCGAATACCGTGAGAGGTCGGCCAGATATGCTCCTTGTGCATAGAGTATTGAAAAATCATGGGCTCTTGATGCTGGTGGAGCTAGCTAGCTCTCAGCGTACCTATTGTACCTCTGCTCTTCAACGGTACAAAGTTATTTGGGCTGTGGTGGGTATGTGGGCCTGCGGGCCGCTCCAAGCAACAGCCTAGTGGTCCAAACTCTCACAAGTCGAGCCTGGCTTCGGGCCGGACTGGGGAGTAGAAGAACTCCCAGAACCGCATCAACCAAGTATCAACCAGATATTTCGTACAGGGCTTCGTTTCCCAAGCTCTTCAGATAGTGAGCAGGAAGCCTGAATACAGTGTGCTTTCCCCCTCTCTATGGGTACAGTGAGGCGCTGGTAAAAGCAGTCAGGTCTTACCTTACCTTGAGGTTACCTTGAGGTGCTTCCGGGGCTTAGCGTCCCCGCGGCCCGGTCGTCGACCAGGCCTCCTGGTTGCTGAACTGATCAACCAGGCTGTTGGACGCGGCTGCTCGCAGCCTGACGTACAAGTCACAGCCTGGTTGATCAGGTATCTGTCTAGGGTATCTTGTTGTTTAAAACCCAGATCCTTCAAAAACCTAGTGGCACTCTTACTCCAATAATGCCTCTGTTGAAAATGTTTTTACAATAATGCAAACTTCATTTTCAATAGCAACATTATTGAATTTGCATTAATGCAAATCGCTGCCAGTGAATGAGTAGGGAAGATCCTACCAGAGTACATGAGACTGTACGTACTCAAGATGCATGTACTGAGAAGGTACATGAGGAAAACGAGCTGGGACATGAGGACGGAGTGAAGGAACGGTGCTCAACCTGTTTGCACCGTCGGGGATCGAACTCCGTCCCTGCAAGAAGGGCTAGCTTAAACACAAATGATTATAAAAGTCCATCAACAACCCTCTACGGAGGTGATGTCGGTGGCTTTTATGTTACCAGAGTTGGTAACATTTATGCTTCTATATGAACTATAAGTATATAGTTCAGGTATAGCACTGTGTAGTAAAATTAAATGACAAATGACCACAGACTTGGAGAGGAGGACAACTGTGTGTGTGTGTGTGTGTGTGTGTGTGTGTGTGTGTGTGTGTGTGTGTGTGTGTGTGTGTGTGTATTCACCTAGTTGTATTCACCTAGTTGTGTTTGCTGGGGTTGAGCTTTGCTCTTTCGGCCCGCCTCTCAACTGTCAATCAACTGTTTACTAACTACTTTTTTTTCCACACCACACACACACACACACACCCCAGGAAGCAGCCCGTGACAGCTGACTAACTCCCAGGTACCTATTTACTGCTAGGTAACAGTGGCATTCAGGGTGAAAGAAACCTTGCCCATTTGTTTCTGCCTGGTGCGGGAATCGAACCCGCGTCACAGAATTACGAGTCCTGCGCGCTATCCACCAGGCCCCTAGTGTGTGTGTGTGTGTGGTACTCCAAGGAGAGTGGGGTAATGAGTAGGGTGGTTTACCATGGACCAGTGAAGCACGGGGTATACCAGTACACGCTACACGCTCTAATTGCAGGGTGGAGTATGCCGCAAGGGAGGTGCTCAGCTGGGGTTTACTGCCACAACACGGGCTCTCGGGGCTGTAACATACGGCCCTCTTGCACCACAACATATGGCTTAAGTGCCATTTGTTGGCTCTTCCCCACACACGACGCTGGGGCCAGGGGGGGGGGTCGTCGCCACAGGGAGCGGTCAGCAGCCGCGGAGGAGTGAGAGAGACACGTACTGTGGGTGATTGATAACACGCGTGGAGTGGGGTGTTGCTGTACTTGTTGCTGAAGTGTTTCTGTGTTGGGGGGGGGGGTTCTCACCTAGTTGTGCTTCCTGGGGTTGAGATCAGGCTCTTTGGCCCCGCCTCTCAACTGTCAATCAACCGGTGTACAGTGTATAATGAAGTAAGGGCGGAAAGGTAGAATGGTCTATTGACATAGCTCGAGTGCATGGGGGGAACTGTGTAAAATCTTGGTTTGTGTCTCGGAGAGGCTGCAGGATGCAAGTAAATTTAGTAGAATTTCTGGTTGCAATTCTTCTACCATGTCGTAGCTCAGTCAATTAAGGCAGCGTCTGGGATGCTCTTGGACGCAGCTTCGAATCCTCGTCACGGCCCTTGTGGATTTGTTCAACCGGTGTACAGGTTCCTGAGCCTATTGGGCTCTATCATATCTACACTTGAAATTGTGTATGGAGTCAGCCTCGACCACATCACTGCCTAATGCATTCCATTTGTCTACTACTATTGATACTAAAAAAGTTTTTTCTAATGTCCTTATGGCTCATTTGGGCACTCAGTTTCCACCTGTGTCTACTAATGCGTGTACCTTTTGGAGTTAAATAGTCTATCTTTATCTACCCTATCAATTCCTTTGAGTATCTTGTATGTGGTGATCCTGTCCCCTCTAACTCTTCTGTCTTTCAGCGACGTGAGGTTTAATTCCCGTAATCTCTCCGTGTAGCTCATACCCCTCAGTTCGGGTACTAGTCTGGTGGCAAACCTTTGAATCTTTTCCAGTTTAATCTTCTGCCTGACTAGATATGGACTCCATGCTGGAGCTGCATACTCCAGGATTGGTCTGGCATATGTGGTATACAAAGTTCTGAATTATGTGGAGGGGGGGGGGGTGTGCGTGCCTGTATAATTGAACTCATACATGCATGAGCGCATGCGAGTATACCAGCACGCGTTTGTTAGCGTATTCATGCATGTTTGTGCCTGAATAAGTATGTCTTGAGTATGCTTGCTATAACATATTTATACTTGTGTGAGTGTGTGTACTTGATATTTATGCCTTGGAGGATCGAGCTGATAGCTATTGGACCCCGCCTTTCTAGCCGTCGGTTATCTAATGTACCGATTCCCGGCCGCGCACGCACGCACGCGCACACGCACGCACGCACGCGCACACACACACACACACACACACACACACACACACACACACACACACACACACACACACACACACACACACACACACACACACACACACACACACTCTCACACACACACACACACACACACACACACACACACACACTCTCACACACACACTCACACACACACACTCACACACACTCTCACACACACACTCTCACACACACACTCACACACACACTCACACACACACACACACACACACACACACACACACACACACACACACACACACACACACACACACACACACACACACACACACTTTCTCACTCACTGGGGCTGGGTGGCCGAGTTGACAGCGCTCTAGAATTGTGGACCTAGGGACCGGGGTTCGATCCCCGCACCCAGCGGAGACAGATGGGCAAAGTTTCCTTAACCCTGCTGCTCCTGTTACCTAGCAGTAAATAGGTACCTGGGAGTTGTACCTATTTGGGGGAGTGTGGGTGTGTGTGGAGGAAAAAAACTATTTAGTTAGTGCTTAGTAACAGTTGATTGATTGACAGTTGAGAGAGACGGGCCAAAAGAGCAGAGCTCAACCCCCGCAAGCACAACTAGGTGAATACAAATAGGTGAATACAGATAGGTGAATACACACAGGCTGTCATTTGGTGTGTTTGTGAAGTTGGTGGTAATTAACCCTTGTATTGTGTGTGTGTATCATTGCTTCATCAAGATTCTAGATGTTTGTCTTGCTCGGGGGCCATTTTCCTGCCTGTTTTGTACCTTCTGTTTTTGGTACTTTTTTTGTTGTTTATAAGAAAATATGAATAGAGGAAGCTACAGAAGCTCCTGTTTGCCCATACAGGGCGGCTCCTGCTTATATTCACCTAAGCTCCAATGTATGTCTAACCTACGCTTGAAACAATGATGATCCCAGGTGTTTACCTTACCGTGTAGTTACCTTGTGATGGTTCCGAGAATCAACGTCCCCCGGCCCGGTCTCTGACCAGGCCTCCTGGTTGGTGGTCTGGTCAACTACACTGTTGAATGCGGCTGCTCACAGCCTGGTTGATCAGGTATCCTTTGGAGGCGTTTGTCGATCGAGTTCTCTTTGTTAGAGGTCGGCCAGTTATGTCCCTTATAGTGTAGAGGGAGAGTGTTGGAAAGTCTTTGTCCCTTGATGTTAACAGTTCTCTCTCAGCGTACCTGTTGCACCTCTGCTCTTCAACGGGGGTATTCTGCACATCCTGCCATGCCTCCTGGTTTCATGTGATGTTATTTTCGTGTGCAGATTTGGAACCAGCCCCTCTACTATTTTCCAAGCGTTGATTATTATGTATCTCTCTCGCCTGCACTTTAGAGAATACAGATTTAAACATTTTAATTGGTCCCGATAATTTAGATTTTTTTTGAGTAGATTCTAACAGTAAAGGATCAATGCAGGTTTTCCCGGTCTGCAACTTCTCCAGCTTTGAATGGGGCTGTTGGTGTGCAACAATGTTACTCCCTAGAGAGCACTAGTGTCTTCAAAATTATCATTATTAACATGGCATTACTTGTTTGGAAGATCCTTGTTATCCAATCTGTCATTTTTCTTAGTTGTGAGAGCTACTTTATTTTCTTCTTTAAAATTTAGGTCTTCCATTATTTCTCGCAGGTCTTTTACACTACTCTTTCGTTCTATAATATGACTTGACTGTGTTCTATGTGGTGTCTGCGTTTATATTTTCGTTTTTCCCATTGACCAAGACCTGGGTCTTACCTTCATTACGCACTGGGTCATTTTCTGTGGACCATTGAAAGACCTGATTTACATTACCTGGTTACCTGGTTTGTTTTATTAGGTTTGGTTTGGTGTGCCGTCTATTGTCTACTCTCATGAAGGTCGTAGTGTCGTCTGCAAAAGGTGATACAGTACTATAGTTTGTGTCCTTGTCTATGATATAAGCAGTAGTACTGGAGCAACCTTACCTTGAGGTGCTTCCGGGGCTTAGCGTCCCCGCGGCCCGGTCGTCGACCAGGCCTCCTGGTTGCTGGACTGATCAACCAGGCTGTTGGACGCGGCTGCTCGCAGCCTGACGTATGACACAGTACCTTGAGAGACCGAGCTTTTCTCGGTGGATTATCCGGATGTTACCTTGTTGACTATTACACTCTGGGTTTTGTTTGGTAGGATATTGAAGATCCACCTTCCTATTTTTCCAGTAATTTCTTTTGAGTTTATTTTGTGTGCAATAACACCATGGTCACATTTATCGAAAGCTTTTGCGAAGTCTGCGTTTTGCTTGTCCTCCTTGGCAGCTAAGGTTAGGTCATAGTGGTCTAGGAATTGTGAGAGGCAGGAGCGCCCTGAACCACTGTTGTCTGGGGTTTGGAGATGCTGTGGTTCCATGTGTTTTGTGACCTTACTCCTTAACACTTTCAATTACTTTTATGATGTGTGATCTTAGTGCTCTCAGTCTAAATTTTTTTGTCATTGCTTTATTTCCTCCTTTATGGAGTGGTGCTATCTCTCTGCTGTTTTAAGTATGTCGGAGACAACGCCAGTGTGTAGCCTCCGTCTCCAGGAAATGTTACAGGCGTGTGATTGTTCTTTATTTCTTGCAGTTCTTGATGAATATGGAATTCCAGGAATCGGGACCTTTGCATGGGAGAAAAAGTATTTTGCAATTCCTCTCTTATTTCACTGATGGCTTTGTCTCTTTTTCTTAAAGAGGGATGTTTTGTTTCGTTTGTTACCGTTTTTCTTGAGTGTTTTGTCTTGTATTCGTTTCCATGTTTAATATTTGAGTCCCCGTAAAGCAGCATGACATTGTCAGCAAGTTAAGGCAGAGCAACACCAATGTCATTTAATGTTTTAATACATATTTTTACTTATTTTTTGTTTACTTTTTTTTTGCAATCATAAAAACAATAATAGTTATAATCGCAATAGTGATTATTTAGTGGCAAGTAAATACACGAGGAATAAAGTGACATGCCACGGTGACATTTACAGGAGTTAAGGTGACTTGACATGCGTGACAAGTTGACATGCGTGACAGGTTGACATGCGTGACAAACATACGACGACAGCTGCCTGAAACTCAGCATTAGATCATAACAAAGCAGCAGTAGCAGTCTAATCTAACCTAGCCTAACCTAACCTAACCTAGCCTAACCTAACCTAACCTAACCTATCTACCTGTTCATTTGTGACCTTGTTTCTCGTCCCCATTGATAACAAATGTGTTATTAATTAAGTTTGTATGTAATGTGCTTATTTGTTTTTTTTTTTTTGTTTATTCCAGGGTGGAGCTGCAGTCTAATGCCGGGGGTGTAAACAGGACGTTCGCGGGGAGCCTCCAGGCACGTGCTCCCTCAGGTACTGTCAGGTAGAACTAGGGTGACAGGTGACAGAACTAGGGTGACAGGTAAATCATCTAAAGAAGGTAGAACCTAGGGTGACACAGGTAGAACTAGGGGTGACACAGGTAGATCTAGGGGTGACAAGTAGATCTAGAGGTGACACAGGCAGAACTAGGGGTGACACAGGTACAACTAGGGGTGACACAGGTAGAATGTAGGTAAGTAACAAGTTTCCGTAAAATGGTGATATCTTCAGGTACTCTCACGATAGCATTGCATCATTAGGAGATAGATGTGTCTGGAGACACTAGATATCATTTTCCGTTCCCGTGATTTGAAGTAGTGGAATATAGCAGGAATGATGTAAAGGTAAATTTAAATAAAAACTAATGAAATAGTGGATGATTAAACAAACACACACACACACACACACACACACACACACACACACACACACACACACACACACACACACACACACTCTCTCTCTCTCTTAGGGTATATGTTTAATTAGGCAATATGCACAATTTAATATGCACAATCGTTATTAACGGTGTATGCCATGGAAGACTCATGAAATGTATTCTATAGCCTATAGGAGGCTATAAGAGGCCTATAGGTCTATACATTATGTATAGGCGTGTGTACACACACAGGGGTGGTTACCCATGTGGTGTGTGTGTATACATTCAATTAGTTGGCAGCGTTTGTAAACTAGTTTAGGGAGAGCGTTGGAAGGAAGACGGAAGCGCTTGAGCATCTCAAGAAGGCTGTTCTCCTCAGTTCGCCGTCTCGCCTCGTCACGGTGAGTATACATGGTTACTTTGTTTTGGAAATTTTGCGTATTTGTTAGTTGTAAACTGTATGTCCGGTCTACCTTGAGGCCTGGTGCCAGGCTTGTTCACACACCTGCTGTCATGTGTGTGTGTGTGTGTGTGTGTGTGTGTGTGTGTGTGTGTGTGTGTGTGTGTGTGTGTGTGTGTGTGTGTGTGTACCTGTGCACATCATGTGTCGCAGTAACGGGGCTGGAGATATGATGAACAAACCATACGTCAGAAACGACGTTTCGGTCCGTCCTTGACTATTATCAAGTCGTGTGATAATGGTCCTCACGGTCCAAGGACGGACCGGTCCAAGGATAATGTTCCAGGACGAACCGAAACGTCGTCATTTCTCCACTTTCTGGCGTGTGGTTTGGTCACCATGTGCGTACCTATGAATGTGTGTGTTTATGTACTTCTGTATGTGAATTTCTATCAATTATTTTTATTATTGTAGCTCCAAGTAGTAAAAATGCCAAGCATGTGATCACAGGGAAGTATTTAACCAACATTTTGTTAGCTTCAAAGTAAAATTATTATTATTATTTATTATTATTATTGTGAGGCACTTATACTTTTCCGTTGAGTGACTTAAGCAACAAAATTAATGGCATATGCTCCACATATTTGCATAGTTACGTTTTGTATAGTTTATTTTCAAGTGAGAAAGTTCATAATATTTGTTTTATTTCTGTAATTTAAATATGTAAACGCTACTAGCCGAGCTGAGTACTCGCCTAGTTGTGCTTGCAGGGTCGAGAAGATGCTCTTGAACCTCAGTTTCCTTCATGATTAGTTCAGTGCAGTGACCCATTTTCAGTTTTTTTATGCCATTTGTATATTTAAAACTAATACGAATTGGCTTCGACAACTTCCTCATCTAATATGTTTCATTTATTTACGACTATGACAAAAACAAAATATTTCTAACATTTCTGTGACTCTTCTATGTTCCCAGTTTTCAGTTGACACCCTTGTTTTCTACTGTTCCTTAATTTGTAAACGGTTTATATATATATATATATATATATATATATATATATATATATATATATATATATATATATATACTATATTTATATATATATATATATAATATATATATATATATATATATATATATATATATATATATATATATATATATATACTATATTTATATATATATAATATATATATATATATATATATATATATATATATATATATATACTATATTTATATATATATATATATAATATATATATATATATATACTATATTTATATATATATATAATATATATATATATATATATATATATATATATATATATATATATATATATATAATATGGTGGTGTGAGTGTGGACACAAGCGTAGGTGTGTCGACAGCTTTCAGGTCGCACCTATTGAGGTTAATTAACCTCCTAGTTACCTGGTCCCTTGGCCGCGCTACGCCGCTTCCTGCCCGACTACTTTATTCTTTATATATCTCTGCTTTTGATCTATGTTTTCTCTGTCTTCTCTCCTTTCTCGCTTCTATCTTCTCCACCTTCCATTCCCTCCCCCCCTTTCCCGCCGTTCTTAACCTTTCCTTCCTTCCCTCTCCCCCTCTTTACCTCATATCTCCTTCCCCTTTCTCCCTTCCCCCTTACCTTCCATCTTTCATTTCGGGATCTCGCCCTCATCATTTCACGAAGAGACTGCAAGCAATTTTTTTCTGGTCAGGTCAGATGGAACTGATAAGACACGCTTATCGCCCCCCGCTCTGCGTGGCTGTAATATTGTTCTTGTTACACACACACACACACACACACACATATATATATATATATATATATATATATATATATATATATATATATATATATATATATATACACACACACATATATATGGGATCGAATCCTACGGTTAAGGGAGCCTGTACGCCAGCAGAGTGCTCCTGGCAGTATGGATTCGAGTCACTTCTGGGGTGTGAGTTTTCAGTTGCATATAGTCCTGGGGACCATTCAGGCTTGTTCGCATATATATATATATATATATATATATATATATATATATATATATATATATATATATATATATATATATATATATAAAGTTTGTGAGGGTACCACCTCTGGTGCCAATGTGGGGACCCATAGCCTCGGAGAAGAAAATAAAAAGTATTCAGAGGAGACCTTGTGGTTTCTCACTGAACACTGATATTATCTTCTCCTACCACCCCCATTCTTTTGTATGTACACATATATATTTGCTTTATTTGAACTTTGTTACAATCTATATATATATATATATATATATATATATATATGTATATATATATATATATATATATATATATATATATATATATATATATATGTCGTACCTAGTAGCCAGAACGCAATTCTCAGCCTACTATGCAAGGCCCGATTTGCCTAATAAGCCAAGTTTTCCTGAATTAATATATTTTCTCTAATTTTTTTCTCATAAAATGATAAAGCTACCCATTTCATTATGTATGAGGTCAATTTTTTTTTATTGGAGTTAAAGTAGATATATGACCGAATCTAACCAACCCTACCTAACCTAACCTAACCTATCTTTATAGTTTAGGTTAGGTTAGGTAGCAGAAAAAGTTAGGTTAGGTTAGGTAGGTTAGGTAATCGAAAAAACATTAATTCATGAAAACTTGGCTTATTAGGCAAATCGGGCCTTGCATAGTAGGCTGAGAAGTGCGTTCTGGCTACTAGGTACGACATATATATATATATATATATATATATATATATATATATATATATATATATATATATATATATATTAGAACACTGTTGACCCCTTTAGGATTCGAACCCGGTAAACCAGGGCCTCACATCCACCAGCACCTGCCGCCACCTGCCGATCCTCACGACCTTCCAAGAGCCTTCACTGCTAGAAGCCACTCAATAAACCATATAAATGATCCGGACCCCAAAAAATTGTTAAATCCGTTTTTCCTGGAAGTGCGCTTAGCGCTCCTCACGAGCAAGAGCGGATCTTGTTCAGGACAAAGCTATACTCGGTAAATGTTTAACAACAACAATGACTCTACAAGAGACTCGCTATGTAATATGTCAAGTGGTTAGTGGTTTATGGGTTTGATATATGTTGTTAAGCCACTGTTAATTAACTGTTGGTGAAGGCTGTGGTGAGTGGTGGATCACGGGTTCATCTGGTCTTTATTAAAGGCTCTCTTCGTGCTCTCAGCTTCGCATCAGCTTCGAGCCTGGCCTCAGGCCGGACTCGGGGAGTAGAACAACTCCCGAAATGCTCTCCAGGTATGTTCTGCAGGTATGCTCTCCGGGTATGCTCCGCAGCGTGTGTTTCCTGGGCGACCATCTGCCCGGCCTGGACTGCTCAGACTGTGTGTCTTATTATGGTGAATGGCTTCGTCAAAAGTCTTGCCTGTAATCTGGGTGGGGATAAATATCAGTGCTTATGAACTCTGGCACTACCAGTCAGTCTTCCGTGTACTCACCTAGTTGTGTTTGCGGGGGTTGAGCTCTGGCTCTTTGGTCCCGCCTCTCAACCGTCAATCAACAGGTGTACAGATTCCTGAGCCTATTGGGCTCTATCATATCTACACTTGAAACTGTGTATGGAGTCAGCCTCCACCACATCATTAAGGTGTGTGTGGGTGTGTGGGTATATGTGTGGGTGTGGGTGTGTGGGTATGTGTGTGTGTGTGTGTATGTACTCACCTATGTGTAAGCACGGTAATGATATTGGTACACCAGACTTCATAAGGTCAGCTGTATTTCTACCTTGTGGGTATCCAAAATACAAAATGTTCCGGGGATCAACGGTCCCCGCGGCCCGGTTTCCGACCAGGCCTCCCGGTTGGTGGTCTGGTCAAACAGACTGTTGGGCGCGGCTGCTCGCAGCCTGACGTATGAATCACAGCCTCGTTCATCAGTATATGATCTGGTTTACTGTAGTAATACTCTAGTCTGCAGCTTTGTTTTCTTTATTCTTGTATCTTAGACATAATGGTGAGTTATGGTGTTAATCCTCTAGCGTTATGGCCTGTGGGGTGGAGTCGGCCAGGGGATGGCGTCGGCCAGGGGGTGGCGTCGGCCTAGGGGTGGCGTCGACCCGCGGGCGGTAACTGCACATTTTCCAAGCTTCCATTACTTGCCTAGAAGATGCCCGCTCACTTGCTAAGCCTCATAGACAAGCCTTATGGGCAAGCCATATGGCCAACAGGCAAAATCCATAGGATTTACAAAACTAATTCATATTGTAGCCGGGTTTCGCTGTGTGTGACGAGGGCTTAAGTGTTGAGAGAAGACCCCTCTACCACTCTACCTCCCCTCTCTACCTTCCCTCTCTACCTTCCCTCTCTACCTTCCCTCTCTACCTTCCCTCTCTACCTTCCCTCTCTACCTTCCCTCTCTACCTTCCCTCTCTACCTTCCCTCTCTACCTTCCCTCTCTACCTTCCCTCTCTACCTTCCCTCTCTACCTTCCCTCTCTACCTTCCCTCTCTACCTTCCCTCTCTACCTTCCCTCTCTACTTTCCCTCTCTACCTTCCCTCTCTACCTTCCCTCTCTACCTTCCCTCTCTACCTTCCCTCTCTACCTTCCCTCTCTACCTTCCCTCTCTACCTTCCCTCTCTACCTTCCCTCTCTACCTTCCCTCTCTACTTTCCCCTCTCCCTTCCGTCTCTACTTTCCCACCTCAACCTTCCCGTGTTCCTCTCCTCCGTTCTCTCCCTCCCACTCTCCTCTACCTTCCTGGCCTGCCATTGTAAAGTAATCTTCCAGTGATCAGACGACGCCATCAATCACTTGCTCTCACCATAAATTTCCTTGCACCTACATGATTAGAGGCGGCGACTGGGCACGTCTTGTGACAAGTATTGACCTATCTTGAGGTTACCTTGAGGTGGTTTCGGGGCTTAGCAACCCCACGGCCCGGTCGTCGACCAGGCCTCCTCGTTGTTGAACTGGTCAACCAGGCTGTTGGACGCGACTGCTCGCAGCCTGACGTATGAGTCACAGCCTGGTTGATCCAGGTATATATATATATATAGGGAATCAGAAAAATCATCCATTATATGTTAGTGCTTTCAGGTCATTGTTCTCTCTCCCGTCAGACGTAAATGATTGTTGATTCGTATCTAATCAACTTTGGAGCAATATAGTGTTACAGGCACAGTTCGAATTCATGAAGATTTATTGCATTTTTTTATTAATTAACATATTTAGGTACATCTACATTTGTGCAGCTTCCCTAGACTATTTGAAGGGGAGTAATGAGGGTTCCAATAATCTACGGAATATGCCACTCACATTTTAGTATAAGATTCCGTTATCAAATTGTCGCCACTTTCTAAGTTATTGTATTTTGTCTTACAAATAACGAATTTGTGTATTAAATCCATTTCTAAAATGTGTTGTGCCAAGAGGTAATTAATATTATAATATTTACTGGTCTTTGTTTTTATAAGGCTTACTTGACTCGTTCTAAAGAACCTACAGTACTGGCCAGTAGTTGGGTGGTGACAGCCTCGCTCTTGGCTAGAAGGAACTTAGCATCTTAGACTTAGCATAAGTCTAAGATGCTTCCAGCCCATCGACTTGAATACTGTTACGCCAATATTAAGTGGATCACAGTAGGCTTCATTTCTCAATATTGTTCTAAAGAACATGGTAGGTGAACATTGCAATGTTTTTATTTGACGTACTGTTAGAGCCACTTGCTATCTTTTATTTCCGTGTCGTTGTTAATGACGTGTAGCTTATGTATATATGAACAGAAAACGAGATAATTAGGACGTAAACACAAACAACATTCTGGTTTTGGCGAGTTTCCCCCCAAAAATCCATTTTCTTAAATTCGGGCGGGAAGACCCGTTTTCCTATAGTAGGATTACTGGAAGGGGCGACTGATTTATTTTCTTTTTCATGACTAATATTATGATGTTTGTAGATAGCGAACTCTATTGTTTAAGAATATATTGGTGACGCTAAATAATGTATTAATATCAATGCTGTATTTTTTTTACTTCAATAAGAGGACAAGGTGTTGGCATTTTATTACAGCGCTCATGTTAATTAGATCAAATGAACTGACGATAGATTTTTGAAAGACATATTTTGTCCTATTCGTCATGTACGACAGTGAGATCATGACTTGGTAGATGGTATATGTTTGACTCTGTCACACACTTTCTCCCTCTTTCTCTCTAGTCTCTCTACTCTCGCTCCTCACGCTCCTCTCTTCTCTATCTTCTGCCCCTACTCACCTGCCTCTTTCCTCTCTTCTCTTGTTCTCTCTTCTCTATCTTCTGCCCCTACTCTCCTGCGTCTTTCCTCTTTTGTTCTCTCTCAGCTGTCGCCTTTGTCTTCTGTCTGCCTTATCTTCTCATCGCGCGCTCTCTCTCTCTCTCTCTCTCTCTCTCTCTCTCTCTCTCTCTCTCTCTCTCTCTCTCTCTCTCTCTCTCTCTCTCTCTCTCTCTCTCTCTCTCTCTCTCTCTCTCTCTCTCTCTCTCTCCCCCTCCCTCCCTCTCCCCCCCCTCTCTCTCCCTCTCTCCCCCCCCTCTCTCTCCCTACCCCCTCTTTCCCTCCCTCCCCCTACCCCCTCCCTCCCTCCCCCTACCCCCTCCCTCCCTCCCCCTACCCCCTTCCTCCCTCCCTCCCTCCCCCTACCCCCTCCATCCCTCCCTCCCCCTCCCCCCTCCATCCCCCTCCCTCCCTCCCCCTCCCCCCCCCTCCCCCTCCCTCCCTCCCCCTCCCCCCTCCCTTCGCTTTCCTCTCTGCCCCCCCCCCTCCCCTCCGCAATGGATGGGAAACATTCGGAATAGAACACGTGACTGCCAATGTATATAAAGTCAGCTAAAGCATGTGCTTTTGCAGAGGGTGAAAGAGAGAACCACTCTAGAAGGGGAACGGAGACAGCGATACGGCAGCCGTTAAAAGAATATATGCTTCAGCAGACACGAATTTCAAAACAAAGATAAATAAATCTGAACATGGAGAACGCAGAAATAGAGCAGACGCTAAAGCGATCATACGAGTCTGAGGAAATGAAACTGGAACAGAAAGCTATACAAGAGAAAGAGAAAGAAAAATCGAAAATATTTTTTCATATATCCAAAATTTCGATCAAAACCTCCACCAGTATTGTTTAGGACGTTTCGTACACTTAAAACTGAAAGTTCGTATACAGAGCGTGACAAAGAAATTAGTGAAATCGTACAAGACCAGTATGAGGCCGTATTTACCATTCCAGTAAATAACATGAATGTTATTTACATTCCAGTAAATAACATGAATGTTATTTACTGGAATAACAGTAAATTAAACTACCCTGGCTTTGCGCCCTGGCGAGGCCGCTTCAGACCGACAACCAGAGCGCAACTCCATAGTCTCCCGAGACTGATAGATACCTACTACTATTGATCCAAAAGTGAACGCGTCAAATTAGATGTACCACACCCATGACAGCTTCTTTATGAATGACATCCAAACTCCAGACAATATAACTGATGTAAACTCAAACTCAGAGGACTTTGAAAGAGTAATTGGCAACATGCCCATGCACTTAGCCCCAGGTCTTGACCCTTGGAATTCAATATTCATAAAGAAATATAAAGTGCAAATGTAAAGTGGAAATATAAAATTAATACACGAGCGCTCACTGTAGTACGGAGAATAAGCTTAGATACAAAAGACATTCCGGAAGCACTTCCATCAGCATATGTTTATCTCTCAGAATGTTCGGTAATATGTTTATTGTTTGTGATGTGTGTCTATGTATGTATTAACACGATGTACTGAACGGGGTGAGAATAGCTTGAGCTACCTCATCCCTTTGTGTGTATTTTACCTCAATAAACTTATTTCAATTTCCATCAGCAGTACACAAGGGAGGTAGTAAAGCTTTGGCAAAAAACTATGAACCAGTCGCACTAACATTACACATAATAAAAAAATTTAAATGAGTGATTAGGAATCAACTCTCCTGCTTTATGGAAAAAATACAACAGCAAATAGTAGAACTCACTAGAAAAGAAAACACACTAAACCTTATTTTCATAAATAATGATGAATTCATCGGGAACATAATAATTACAAATACATGTTACTCAGATCACAACCATATTGAAGTTCAGACAAGCATGGACAATAGACCTGCGTCATCCAAGTTCTGATTCAAGCCAATAGATCTTCTGTGGTTTCCATTATTCGTAATCAAAACTCGAATAATCTACCAGAAGCCCAAAATTCTGGTTATATATTTTTTTTCATCTTGCGTACTTCAGTTCACTTTGAGTACTTACCTATTAAGGCTAATGTATCAATGCTTGTCTATCAGTGACCACAAGGAAGTGTGATGTCATCGTCTTTATACTACCATCCCACCAGCCTCGTTGTACCTATCCCGTCAAACACACACCGAAACTACGACGTTGATTGATTGATTGATGAAGATTAAGCCACCCAAGAGGTGGCACGGGCATGAATAGCCCGTAAGTGGTGGCCCTTTTGAGCCATTACCAGTATCAAGAGCTGATACTGGAGATCTGTGGAGGTGCGACTGCACCCTGCGTGACGGGAGATGTCTCCCGGACCAAATGGTGACCAGATGGTCAACTACGACGTTGGTACAACGTTCGAACAAGTTTTAAAACCTTACCAGTTATAACAACCAATATAGCAAGTTGTAACAACGTTCTAATATGTCATAAACACGTTAAGCCAAGATGTAACAACTTTATTACAAGTTGTAACAAGCGGAAAATAGAGACAGTTACGGTTTGTGTTTCCAGGGATTGCGTTATAATTTAACTATTCAGACGTTAGAATTGGTTGTCGAATCTGGCCTTAAAGTTGCAAATGGAGGTGACTTTCACAACTTCCTCTTTCAGTGCAGTCTGCTTGCTGACCACCCGTATAGGGTGCGAGCATTTGCTTATATTTCTTGTCTTGTTTTTCCATCTTTCCCTTATGTCCTCTTCACCTACCTTCTCTCTACTTAAAGACCGTCTTCTTGGCTTGAAGTTATTATTAGTCAGTTTATTATATTGATTTATCTAAACGGTTGGTTGGGTGGACATTCAGTGGGCTGTATTCCGTTGTTTATTACCTTGATGTATTATTTTGTATTAATCAACACCGATTTTATTTGTAATTTAGTAGTTAAATGTACTAAGCTACCATACTTGGAACATTTAACTGCCAGGTGTTCATAACAGAATATAGATTCTGTTAGAAAAGACGTAGACCAGACCGCTTCCTTTCATGATATACAAGGTATTTAGCTCCACCGAGAGGTATACCTGTTGATTGGTGTCTATACACTGAGAGTTTACTTTAGGGCTGGACTATGTTGAGGACTGAAGTATACTTGCTGGTTGGTCAGTTTGCCGGTGTCTCGAGCTTAGTAACTTTTAAATGAGGTTGATGGATCTTAAGCCCAACGCCAAACAATCAATGACGCACTCGCGCTCTGTTTCTGTCTAAACTGACGGCAAAATGCTGACCAGACCACACACTAGAAGGTGAAGGGACGACGACGTTTCGACTTGAGAATGGTCCAGGACGGACCGAAACGTCATCGTCCCTTCACCTTCTAGTGTGTGGTCTGGTCAGCATACTTCAGCTACGTTATTGTGACTCATCGCCTGCTGACGGCAAAATACTCTGCCTGTATGGTATTATTACACAAATAATATTACTTTTAATTTCCTATCACTCTCCTTTCCCTACTCTGTTTTATATACGTATCTTTCATGCGTTTCCGTTGCACTCTCTTTTTTTTCAGTTACCCTTCACGTCCCTCGTCGCTCTTCCAGTCATTTTCTCTTGTGAATCACCTCTCTTCTCACCTCTTTTTCTGACCCGGAATATATCGAACTTGGTAGATGTATAACTTATAGTGCTTGTGGACCAATATATAATAATTTACCCGTAAGTTAGTGTTGTATAAATCTTGCCATTATTCACGAAATTCAGTTATATTTAATAATCATTACTGAAACGTTGTTTGGGCTCCATAAATTCCTCGTTTTCTGTTGGGCTGCGAGTTTGTAGTTGGGCGAGTCTGCAAGAGATGGCAGCACCGACCAGTCACCGGGGCCCATTTCCTCCCAGGACGCCAGATGACGCAAGAGCAGCGCCTGGGAAAGAAAATCCTGCTTCCTGGTGCTTTAAAGTGAAATCATTTCTGCAGATTTCTTGCATTAACCAAGTCTTTTTAAACTTTGGGCTGGAGTGCACGTGTCAGCTGACAGTCGTGTATAACCTTTTTTTTTTTATCTAGTTTTGAAGACTTTCTGTTCGAGTGTTTATTTATCGACAAAATGGGCCTTATATGACCTTACATTTTCCACTTAAAGCGTACCGGGTATATATAGATAATATTAGATGCAATCGACAAGTTCTCACATTTCATGACAAATTTCGTATCTAGTTAAGGGAGGTTGGGAACGGGAAATGACGAGGCGAAGAGTGAAGGGGAATTGAAGAGGCAGAGCGGAGAGGCGGAATAGAAGTAGGGAAGAGGGAACTGAAGTGGCAGAGGAAGAAGGGGGGAATTGATATGGCAGAGGGTAAGGAATGGATGAGGGAAGAACGGGAATAGAAGAGACAAATGAGGGATGGGAGATGGAAGAGGCAAATGCTATGATATTG
>NC_091166.1:41792444-41804944 GCF_040958095.1 Procambarus clarkii | reverse complement strand
CTCTTAGTATAGTACAGTGTTAAAATTTAAATATCTATGAATGCGTAAATTATTTTTGGACGGAATAGTAAGCTGACTTGAGCGGCAATGAAAATGGAATGCGTCATGGACAGTATTGGTGGAAGAGAGAGAGAGAGAGAGAGAGAGAGAGAGAGAGAGAGAGAGAGAGAGAGAGGGAGGGAGGGAGGGAGGGAGGGAGGGAGGGAGGGAGGGAGGGAGGGAGTGAGAAAGAGAGGGAGCGAGCGAGTGAGCAAGAGTGGTTATGAGGAAGACTTTATTTTCTAATAAATGAAATCAGTTATCACGAATACTGTAGTCTGTAGTATAGAACTTCTGTAGCTCAGAACTTTTATTTGTTTTCTGTAGTTCACCTCACGTTTGCAAGTCCGTCAGTATTCGTATATAATGTGTATATAGATTCGCCTTGTACGACGGGCTCACCATATCCCGTGCTACTGGAACTCCTTGTTCTGAGTAGCTGAATCTAAAACAACAACAACAACAACAACGCCGCCTTGTACTGTGTAAACTCTATATTGTGAAGTTCCTGCATGTGGTGAGTGGTGCAGATTGGTCCACCTCCACCTCTTGCAATTTTGTTATATCTGATTGGTGTTTGGGGGGGCGGGTTCCTTATCTTGGTCACTTGTCAGTTAATGTGGAAATATTTACCGTGTACTGCTTGTGTCAAGCTCGGTGCTGACATTGTGTAGTTGTGGGGGAGGTAATGTTTGTTGCAGGCGTTGATTTGGTGGGTTTGTTGTATCTGGCGTGATGACACTTCCTGGTGTCACGGTAGGTTTATCTGTGGATTTTTGTGGTTAAAGTTTTTGAGAGAGTGATAAGGAGTCAGATATCCAGTTTTGTGGAGATCAATGACCTCCATAACCCAGGTCAAAATGGATTTAGAGTGGGAAGATCATGCCTTTCGCAGCTACTCGATCACTATCGGAAAATGACTGATGCATTAGAAGAAAACCCAAAATGCAAAATGTATTTGATAAATGTGACCTTGGAGTTATATCCTGCAAAATTAGGTCAGTAGGTATGACGGGTAAATTGGGGCGATGAAAATTCAATTTTCTGGGAGTCAGATGGCAAAGAATAACACTCAATTTTAATTGTGTCAAAGCACAGTAGAAAGCTCTGTGCCTTAGGGTACAGTCCTCAAGGTACACTGCTTTTCCTTATTCTCATATCAGATATAGACAAAAACACAATTCACAGCTTCATGTCATTGTAGGTAACTCCAAAATCAACATGAAAATTACTTCTGTAGAAGACATTGAATTTATACAAGCAGATATTAATAAAGTTTTCCATTGAGCAGTAGAAAATAACATGTTGTTTAGAAGTGATAAATTCCAGGTACTGAGGTACGGTAAAAACGAGGACCTTAAACAAAATACAGGTACATGACACAATCAGATCTGCCCATAGTAGGAAAATCAACCGATCTGAGAATGATGTCGTCTGACGACTTAACGTTTATGGAGCATAACCAAGAAATATAGAAAAAGAAACAGAACCTTCGAGAGAGAACCTTCAAATCCAGGGATCCTTCACAATCTGATACTGCACCTCTTTTCATTTTCAAATTACTACTTCTTACACCGAAGATATGCCAATTACTGAAAACGGCGATGGGTCATATTTTGCCCAAACCCCCCTGCGGTTTTCAAAATATCTGAAATGTCCGAAATTTGACTCCTGAGCGTAATTTTTGAGCCGAATTCTGACTCTCTGCACTTATTTTCATTTTCAAATTACTACTTTTTACACCGAAAATATGCCAAATACTGAAAACGGCGATGGGTCATATTTTGCCCAAACCCCCCCTGCAGTTTTCAAAATATCTGAAATGTAGGAAATTTGACTCCTGAGCTTGATTTTTGAGCCGAATTCTGACTCTCTGCACCTATTTTCATTTTCAAATTACTACTTTTTACACCGAAAATATGCCAAATACTGAAAACGGCGATGGGTCATATTTTGCCCAAACCCCACTGCGGTTTTCAAAATATCTGAAATGTCGGAAATTTGACTCCTGAGCGTGATTTTTGAGCCGAATTCTGACAGTCTTCACAATGCTCATACTATTCAAATCACTTGTTGTGACCCGCCTTGAGTATTGTTGGGTCTCACTTACCCTTTCACAGCAGGAAAGGTTGCTGAAATAAAAGGAATACAGAGACCATATACGTCACACATAGACACAATAAAGCACCTAAATTATTGGGATCGTCCCAAAAGTCTCCAAATGTACTCTTTAGAAAGGAGACAGAGGAATATTAAGTAATATATACACAGAAAGTACTAGAAGGGCAGGTCTTAAATTTACACAGTAAAATAACAACATATTCGAGTGAACAGAATGGAAAGAAATGCAGAAATAGAGCTGGTGAAGAGTAGAGGTGCCATTGTCACAATCAGAAAACACTGTGTAAACATCAGAGGTCCGCGGTTGTTCAACATCCCTCGAGTAAATATATGAGATGTTGCCGGAACAAAAGTGGAAGTCTTCAAGAAAAAACTGGACAGTTTTCTTCAAGAAGTGCCAGACCAGCCGGACTGTGGTGGGTATGTGGGCCTGCGGGCCGCTGCAAGCAACAGTCTGGTGGACCAAACTCTCACAAGTCAAGCCTGGCCTCGGGCCGGACTTGGGGAGTAGAACAACTCCCAGAACCCCATCAACCAGGTATTATCATCATCATCATGATGATGAATCAGTCATTATCACATTTGCCGAGGAGAGTTATTGCCCTTCAATGTAATTCGTAATCATTCATTGTGTCAGGGGACAGGCAGACAGTCTCTCTTTATACACGTTAGGCTTATATCGAGGTCCCCCCGCCCCCCTCCCCTCCTCCTCTCGAGGTCGAATTACTGACCCCGATCGGGATGTAACCCTGCAACAAGCTGACTAACTCCTGGGTACCAAACTGCTGCTAGATGAACAGCGTCATTAGGTGATACGAAATGCGCCGAACCATTTCTCAACTCGTCCTCGACTCAAGTCCATTCCATCCAGCGGTCGACCCCACGGACACATTCATGAACTTATATATGCTGTTCATTCGAAACGGTAATGATCTCAAATATAAATTATTATATTTATATAGTATTATTTATATTATATATTATTTATATATTAATATAATATTATTATAATAGCATATTGTGCATATAGGTTAGGTTAGGTTAGGTGTTAAGGTTCTGTTGGCGATTATTTGTATTTGTAGTACGTGGGTGAAGCATTTACAGCGTTGTGGTTCGAACAAAATTCGTCAGTGAAGCACTTGTTCCGGAAGTGTTCGAACGTCATCAGTTGCGAGTCGTGTGTAAACAGTTTATCATTAATAAACAACGGGTTTGGCGGGTGCATGGAATCACTTTTGGGTCTTTGTTTGGAGGACGGGCTGGATTTCTGTCCCGCCCGGGATTCCAACCCGCAAATCTCGATTGCGAGTCGAGAATAAAACCCGGCTGTACCTCCGAGACCCTTCTAACCCATTTAACCCCATTAATGTTTATTGTCAGTTTTACAATTATGTGAGATGGAAAATGTAATGTTAAGTACTTGCGATAAAAAAAAACGTTGAAAATACTGCTAATGTAGTCTCTCTCTTTTTTTTCTCCCCTTCATTAACATATTCATGGGTGACTGCTCTTTAAAAAGCTTTCACGAAGTTGGGAATTCTGCCGCCAGGGGAACAGTTGGAGCAGATAAGCAACTTCCCGCGTGTTCAATATAACGCTGAGCTGGTAGGGAATTGTTGCTAGTTGTGAGAACCGTGTTATCTCTACTCCTAATGTAACTAATTTTAATTATGCTGGGTTGTGAGGGTGTGGGGTTGGGTAAGGTGTTATATTTTGGTTGTGGGGTTGGGTGAGGTGTGTTATTTTGGTTGTGGGGTTGGTTGAGGTGTGATATTTGGGTTGTGGGGTTGGGTGAGGTTCTTGACCTTCACTAGACTGGCTCTGCCTATCCTGGCCGGTCTTAGTCTCAGTCCTGACCATTTCTGAGTGTTTCCGGGCCTCTATTCGTCTTTCCCTGAAGAACAGGGAAAAATAGGGTCAAGGAAAAGAACAAGATTTGTTCTTCGTTTCTCAGCGTAATTTGTTTACCCTTCTCTATAGGATTTGTTTACCCTTCTCCATTGGATTTGGTTATACCCTTCTCAACAGGATTTGGTTCGTTACGAGGTTACAATCCTACATTTCTCACTAAACTAGTGTACATTAAACAAAATTATAGACTCATTAAACTTTAGAAAGGCTTTGAACTTGCACCATTGAAACTTTTATGCCTGTCACTGGAGCTCGCAAATTGCGTCCTATGCTTATTCATTTTGCTTACACAAGTATTCGGCTGTTCTGCTTCCACACTACACAGCTTTTGAGTTCAAATGATTAACCCGTGTACACAAGGTTTGTGAGCATGGCGTATCTGAGATTAAAAAAAGTCTGAATTCAGGACAGCGCAGTGACTGTTATCTGCCGTGAAAAGCCTGGACAAACTGTGGGGTAATATGAGCCTATAGCAGTGCTCGGGGAGAGTAAGCACAGCTGCAAGAGGGGAAAAAAGATCCATTTTGCACCCGCAAGATAACGTAGGATTTTAAGGAGTTGACAAATATTAATCTTCTTGCTTGAGAAGCTGTTCACTTGAGTCAGTTAAGCAAGTCCCAGCTGTGTGTGGGTACAAGTGACAGGATGAACAAGTAGTGTAGTATTGTCTGGTTAGCGGTATGGTGTTGTCTGGCTAGTAGTGTAAGGTATGTATGGTGAGGTAGTAATTTACGCTACCCAATCCAGCCTTAACTGCTCCATACTGAGAGGAGGGTTCCCTTAACAGCGCCCTTCCCGGTAGCTTTTAAATTAATCTTCTCTCCAAGATAATGGTGTCATCATTCTCCTCCCCCCCCCCCCCCCCTCCTCACCGAGCACTCAAGAGATCAGTGGGAGGGGCCACCCTCTCCCTGCCTCTCATTCGCTGCTTCTCCTGATGGAACTTTCATACATGGCGACAAATAAATGAGACACACTAAGGATACAGAACGATTATGTTTTCAGTGAGCCCCTGAACACACTGAAGCTCGATTACCGAAACTAATTCTTCGTGGATGTTGACACCAACATCGAATTACACTAACCCCTCTGGAGAGTGAAGTGGCCATAGACTGTATGATGCCCAAGCATTCTGCACTAGGCACTGACTCCTGGAATTTCATTTTCATCGAGAATTGTAAAAAAAACTATCACAAGTCTTAAACATCTATTTTAGACTGGGCCTTGATACTAATGTTATCCCGACATGTTTAAAACAGCAGGGGATGCACCACTCTATAAAGGAGGGAATAAGGCAGAGGCAAAACATTATAGACAATAACACCATAACATTATAGCACTAACATCGTAAAAATCTTTGAATAATAAGTAGTAAGACCACTTAAATTAACACGTGGTATCACAGCGTCTATATAATCCTGGACAACATGAGTTCAGAACAGAATGTTCCTGTTCTCTCCTGGCCGGCATCTCTCAATTGCTGGACCACTATGACATGGCCTCAGGTGCCGTGGAAGAGAAGCAAAACGCAGATGTTATATACACAGATTTTGCAACAGCTCTCGACAGTTGTGATCATGGTGTTATTGCCCACAAAAGTGGTCAAAAGGAATTACTGGAAAAATTGGAAGATATATCTCAAATTTCCTCCTAACATAACGCAGAATGTAATAGCAAAGTAAAATGCTGATCATCCCCCGTGAAGATGGGCTAAGGAGCGCCTTCTTAGGGGCAGAACTGGAGACGGGCTGGGCGGCTGCTCTCGTCAACCAAGGTGGCTCGATTGTCCCCTTTGACAGCCTCCACACCAACTTGACACTTTTCATATCCCTCCTCCCCTCACTTTGCCATCTCCCCCCCCCCCCCCCTCACTTTGCCATCTCCCCCTCACCCTGCCCACTCCCCTCTCCTTCTCATGCTCTTTCATCCTCCTGCAGCAGCGCCACGCTCCACCGACCTCTCTCCATTACCCTACTCAGAATTCATGAGATGTGGCCGACAGTCTCCTTATTGTTTGCACTTAAATGTATTTTTTCTGGGTCGATTTTCTCTGTCTTTAAGAACTGGTGTGCTGGTTCTCATTCTGGAATGATCAGTACTGTTTCATATTATATCACCCCTTCTTTAAGGAATCCTTCAAAACAGCTCAAGGCTATCACTCAAGAATCATTTAGCAATGGAATGTAAACGTTGCATACGAGAGAGAGAGAGAGAGAGAGAGAGAGAGAGAGAGAGAGAGAGAGAGAGAGAGAGAGAGAGAGAGAGAGAGAGAGAGTCAGTCTCAGTCTCAGTCTCTCTCTCTCCCTCAAATCCCTTACTTGTATCCATATTTATATGCTTCTTACACATACTTACTATTCTGCGTCAACTGGAACAAGTAGCTGGCGTTTTACCAACGAGGTAACTAACTACTTGACTCAGTAACGCACTCATTAGCGAGGCGACACAGGTGACGAGGAGGTGAGCCCAGACAAGGGAATTAAGGGTTCCATTAAAGACGACCTGTTGCTGCGGCAAGCAATGGGACGGGTCTGCTAATGCCACCATTACTGTGGCTCATCGAATGTGATTGTGTCATTCACCACGGCACTCGTCTAGTTGATGCCCCCCCTCCCCTTTCCCCCCCTATCCACAGTGCCACACTAAGGGGGTCTAGGCTGGAGGAGAGAATAATCAGTTTCTGAAGGGTGTGGGAATGGTTGCCGCGCCTGACAGCTGAGTGGACAGCGCTTCGGATTCGTAGTCCTGAGGTTCCTGGTTCGATTCCCGGTGGAGGCGAAGACAAATGGGCAAAAAGTTTTTTTTCACCCCTGATACCTCTGTTATCTAGCAGTAAATAGGTACCTGGGAGTTAGACAGCTGCTACGGGCTGCTTCACGGGAGGTGTGTAACAAAAAAGAAGGCCTAGTCGAGGACCGGGCCGCGGGGACGCTAAGCCCCGGAATCACCTCAAGAATCACCTATCTCCTTGGCATCAAATTAGCTCCTTAAACTCTTTCTCTGTCCTATCCACATGATATCTTCCGGCCTTCTATTTCGTCTCTCTGTTGTGTTCATCTGATGTTCTCCCTCCTGCTCCCATAACACCCGTTTCTGCTGTTTTCCTGATACCCCGGCCACATCCACCAGATACGCCGGCCACACCCACCTGATACGCCGGCCACACCCACCTGATACCCCGGCCACATCCACCTGATACCTCGGCCACATCCACCTGATACACCCGGCCACATCCACCTGATGCACCCGGCCACATCCACCTGATGCACCCGGCCACATCCACCTGATACCTCGGCCACATCCACCTGATACACCCGGCCACATCCACCTGATACACCCGGCCACATCCACCTGATATACCCGGCCACATCCACCTGATATACTGTGGCGGGTATGTGGGCCAGCGGGCCGCTCCAATCAACAGCCTGGTGGACCAAACTCTCACAAGTCAAGCCTGGCCTCGGGCCGGGCTTGGGGAGTAGAAGAACTCCCAGAACCCCATCAACCAGGTATCAGGCAGGTATCAGGGGTAGGTACCCCGTCCTCTTCCACCTGATATAATATAACACAGAATACCTAAAAGTTTTCGACAAATATGACCATGGTGTTATTGCACACAAAATGCTATAAAAATATACTACTGGCAAAGTAAGGAGATGAATCTGTAATTTCCTGACGAACAGAACCCAGAGCTTTTTAGTCAACAAAGGGAAATCCGGATCATCCACCGTGAAAAGCTCAGTCCCCCCCCAAGGTACTGTGCTTGCTCAGGTACTTTTTCTCCTCATATCGGGCATAGACTAGGATGCAAACAATAGTATTGTATCATCCTTTGCAGATGACATATGAATTTAGATGAAAGTAGACAACAAAGTGGACACAGCAAACCTCCAGTGTGATGTTTCTCAGGTCTTAACCGAGTTCGAATTTGGTCGTCTGGTTATCTGGTTTGAAGTAAAATTATTTAAAAAGTAAGTAATTATCAAAGGCACCAAGCCGGGAAGGCTATGTAGCAAAGTTATTTAACAGCGTCTAAGTCATTATGGATGTGAACCATGGGACCCACAAAATGGTGGCCTTGGTAAGCTGAATTGTGAAGGGAGGAAATGTTCTAGACATACCTTGGGTGTTCATCCTCGCACTCACTACACTCTCCTACCTCACCACACTCTCCTACCTCACCTGGCCTTCACTCTCACACTCGAGGAGAGGAAATCATTCACAGACGAATATCATTGTGTCTGAAAGGAGTCAACCATTCAGTGATCGCAACTCTTGCTTTTCGTACACTTATCGCTGGCCACTCTTGCTTTTCCAGACATAAACTTAGTGGTTAGGAAATACAACTTAAGAATGAGTTATATTTTGAATGGGGAAGCGGGTCAACAGAGCAGGATAACGCCACTCTTCAGCAGGGAGACCACCAGCTGTGTATTTGGATATAAAAGCTTAAAATATTTGGAATGATTAAGGAACTAATGTCACAAAGAGATGGATTTATGGCAGGCATTTGAAACTAATTGAAGTCAAATCGATGTTATATGAGCTCTGTGTGTACTCACTTAGTTGTGCTTACGGGGGTTGAGCGCTGGCTCTTTGGTCCCGCCTCTCAACTGTCACTCAACTGGTGTACAGATTCCTGAGCCTACTGGGCTCTATCATATCTACATTTGAAACTGTGTATGGAGTCAGCCTCTACCACATTACTGCCTAATGCATTCCATCTATTAACTACTCTGACACTGAAAAAGTTCTTTCTAACGTCCCTGTGGCTGATGTGGGTACTCAGTCTCCACCTGTGTCCCCTTGTTCGCCTACCACCCGTGTACCCTGTCATGATTACTAGCAAATCCTTTACATGGCTTTTTCGTTATGTAGTGTGGATACCTCTTTCCCCCTACTACCCTGATACCCCGTCTTCCACACCTCTTACTCCTCCCCCCTACTCCTCATACTCCTTTTCCCTATTCTCCTGAACCATATTATACGCCCCTATAATTTCTTCGAAATAGTTAATGTGCTGTATATAGTCGAAGGCACTTTAAGCTTCCAAGGTTCATGGTGCATCCAACTGGAAAACTTGTGGTCCAAGCTGGAAAACTGTAGGCGGTCAAAACGCGACAAAAACTGTCAAACGGTTTGTGTGCACTATCACCAGTCTTCGAAGCTGCAGAATACTGCTGAACTGGATGATGTACAAAGCGTGAACACTTCGAGCAGCAGCCGCATCAACAGCAGCAGCAACAGCAGCAGCCTCATCAACAGCAGCAGCAACAGCAGCAGCAACAGCAGCAGCCTCATCAACAGCAGCAGCAACAGCAGCAGCCTCATCAACAGCAACAGCAGCAGCCTCATCAACAGCAGCAGCAACAGCAGCAAGGGTTAAACAGCCAAAATATTGGGAGCTCCTAAACTGCTCCCTCCGGAAGGTTGCACGAGAAGCGTATTATAATTTATACATAGGAAACTATTGGAAAGTTTGCCTCGATCTGCATACAGAAATTACCCACTGTAGGACCGAGAGAGAGAAAGAGCCGGCGGCCCGTTATTACATCCATTGAAAAATAATGTGTCTGGGTGCCTTTAAAAAGAATAAGGTTGAATACACTTACCGGATATTTATTGCTAATGTTGGCCGCAAAACAGCAGTGATGTATCTGTGTCCACCTTTTGGAGGTTCCGGGGATCAGCAACCCCGAGGCCCGGTCTCCGATCAGGCCTCCAAGGTATACGCGGATAGCTGCTCGCAGCCTGACGTATGAATCACAGCTTCGTTGATCAGGTAATCTTTAGTAGCTTATGGACAATATTTTTATCTTAAAATACCTGATAAGCCAGACCGCTGTTGATAGGCCTAATAACAGAAAAATTACAGATGCCAGTTATGGCCTGAACTTAGGATAACATTTTAACTTAGGATGAAGAGCTATAAAAGTTGAACTTAGGATAAAGAGGCGTAAGAGTTGAACTTAGGATGAGGAAGGGTATAGGTTGAACTTAGACTACGATAAAAACAAAAAACAGAATGACACTTAAATATATATAATATCAATTTACTGAGCATATCTTTTCTTAAATGCGTGAAATGGAAAAAACACCCGGACTGTTTTAGCGCATCAAGTGCTGGTGTTTGGAAGGGGGTAGAGAGTCACGACTGTCAACTGTGGGGCGATCGACTGGGCACGATTCAGAATTTCAAATATTTTGAGAGTATTTTGTGTGTGTGTGTGTGTGCAATATGGAGCCGGGGAGATATCGAGATGTCGTGAGGGAGGTATGCAGATTGCGACGACGTGGCCGGCTTGTGTGGGGGAGAAATGGGAAATTGATGTGGCTGGGCGTCGTCGTTCACCGCCTGTGGCGAGCTGAAGGGATGTGGCCCCAGCTTGGGGGGACCTAGCAGTGAGTCAGCCGGCCGGCTGGGGGGGACCTAGCAGGGAGTCAGCCGGCTGGGGGGAACCTAGCAGTGAGGAAGTCAGCTTGGCGGGCTGAGGAAGCCAAGACTTTTTCTATCCAACAACCATACCCTATTCTGTTGAAGTCTGTACCCCAAAAAAATCTTAAATCCTCTGGTATTATTGAAGCCTTGTATAGTTTTATTACTTTTTTGGGGGAATCAAAATCCTGTGTAACGAAGTTTTATTTTCGCTTGCAAGCGATATATTATTTTTCCACCAAAGGCTGGATTATCAAACTGTTGGGGTTGGGTAATGGCTGTGTGTGTGGTGAGGGTGTGAGCGTGGAGGGACTCACAAGGCAGACGCTGCTCTCGTCGTAAGGTTCTTATCATCTGTTTAGTCTGTCCCCTTTAACATGGGGCTGCTCCCCTCCCCCCCCCCCTCGTTCTTCTCCCCCTCCCTAGCTCCTCTTTATCTCCTCCGCCTCCTCTCTCCCTCGCCTGATGTAGGTTGTTCCTCCTCGCTTCTCTCTGGTCTCCACGGTCTCCTAACTAGGTTTCTGCTCTCTCTTCTTGGGTTAGTGTCACCTGCTGAGTTCAATTTTATAACGTGTGGTTGAGTTGGTTAGCGACTCCTTACTGCCTGAGCTGTCCGCTGGTGCCTGTCCTCCCACCTGCACTCTCCGCTGGTGCCTGTCCTCCCACCTGCACTCTCCGCTGGTGCCTGTCCTCCCACCTGCACTCTCCGCTGGTGCCTCGTGTCCTCCCACCTGCACTCTCCCCTGGTGCCTGTCCTCCCACCTGCACTCTCCGCTGGTGCCTGTCCTCCCACCTGCACTCTCCGCTAGCTTCCTACCCCCTTTTTTGTTTTTTGCCTCTGCTTCGTGGGCTGTTTGATCTCCTGCCGCCTTACCTACCGCTGCTGCCCCTCTTGCTTTGGTTTTTGGTGTGTTGGTTCTCAGCTGCTGGTTGGTGAGGCCAGGTGGTGGTGGTGGTTGGTGAGGCCAGGTGGTGGTGGTTGGTTAGGCCAGGTGGTGGTGGTGGTTGGTGAGGCCAGGTGGTGGTGGTGGTTGGTGAGGCCAGGTGGTGGTGGTGGTGGTTGGTGAGGCCAGGTGGTGGTGGTGGTGGTTGGTGAGGCCAGGTGGTGGTGGTTGGTGAGGCCAGGTGGTGGTGGTGGTTGGTGAGGCCAGGTGGTGGTGGTGGTTGGTTAGGCCAGGTGGTGGTGGTGGTTGGTGAGGCCAGGTGGTGGTGGTGGTTGGTGAGGCCAGGTGGTGGTGGTGGTTGGTGAGGCCAGGTGGTGGTGGTGGTTGGTGAGGCCAGGTGGTGGTGGTGGTTGGTGAGGCCAGGTGGTGGTGGTGGTTGGTGAGGCCAGGTGGTGGTGGTGGTTGGTGAGGCCAGGTGGTGGTGGTGGTTGGTTAGGCCAGGTGGTGGTGGTGGTTGGTGAGGCCAGGTGGTGGTGGTGGTTGGTGAGAGCCAGGTGGTGGTGGTGGTTGGTGAGGCCAGATGGTGGTGGTTGGTGAAGCCAGGTGGTGGTGGTGGCTGGTGAGGCCAGGTGGTGGTGGTGGTGGTTGGTGAGGCCAGGTGGTGGTGGCGGTGGTTGGTGAGGCCAGGTGGTGGTGGTTGGTGAGGCCAGGTGGTGGTGGTTGGTGAGGCCAGGTGGTGGTGGTGGTTGATGAGAGCCAGCAGGTGGTGGTGGTGGTTGGTGAGGCCAGGTGGTGGTGGTTGGTGAGGCCAGGTGGTGGTGGTGGCTGGTGAGGCCAGGTGGTGGTGGTGGTTGGTTAGGCCAGGTGGTGGTGGTGGTGGTTGGTGAGGCCAGGTGGTGGTGGTTGGTGAGGCCAGGTGGTGGTGGTTGGTGAGGCCAGGTGGTGGTGGTGGTTGGTGAGGCCAGGTAGTGGTTGGTGATGCCAGGTGGTGGTGGTTGGTGAGGCCAGGTGGTGGTGGTGGTTGGTGAGGCCAGGTGGTGGTTGGTGAGGCCAGGTGGTGGTGGTTGGTGAGGCCAGGTGGTGGTGGTTGGTGAGGCCAGGTGGTGGTG
>NC_091166.1:41765937-41786944 GCF_040958095.1 Procambarus clarkii | reverse complement strand
ACCAGCCACACCAGGCCACACCTGGCCACACCAGGCCACACCTGGCCACACCAGGCCACACCTGGCCAGTACTTACCATAAACCCTTACCAGCCTCCACTCACACTCATTATTACCTTTTCTGCTCCAAACCCCAAACGCTATTTTTTCCATATATTTTGTGAACTATTTGCTACCATGCGCCGCAAGATGAAGGCCTTTTAATTACCCGAGCCGTTTAAGCGCTAACTAGAAAGTTAGCCCTTGAAAAACATTTATTTTGGCTAAGTTTATTGAGTGGTTATTGATGTATTTGAGCGGCGATTGAGTTAAGCTCTCTGAATGACTAATTAGTAAGTCATGGGCGACCATAAACGTAAGCTGTTCGGTCATTAATGTAATGTGTGTACCCATTAAGGGGGGAAAGGGTCAGTGAAATGGCATTAAATGGAATTGTGTACTATTATGTTGCGCTCGCTTGAAGGTCACTACATTACGTCGAAGAGAAAGGCAG
Organism: Procambarus clarkii; assembly: GCF_040958095.1. NCBI lineage: Eukaryota > Metazoa > Arthropoda > Malacostraca > Decapoda > Cambaridae > Procambarus > Procambarus clarkii. The sequence goes on along the minus strand of NC_091166.1, from coordinate 41,786,452 downwards.
ACGGAGTGGTCTTTCAGTACAGGTTCCTCTGAATACAAGTTAAGGTAAGTCTGTGAGTGGTTAGCAAGTGATATGGGCCTCTCCCCCCTCACTCCCCCCTACCCCCTCCCTCACCCCCTCCCTCACCCCCTCCCTCACCCCCTCCCTCACCCCCTCCCTCACCCCCTCCCTCACCCCCTCCCTCACCCCCTCCCTCACCCCCTCCCTCACCCCCTCCCTCACCCCTCTCCCTCCTCCCCCATCCCTCTCCCTCCTTCCCCATCCCTCTCCCTCCTCCCCCATCCCTCTCCCTCCTCCCCCATCCCTCTCCCTCCTCCCCCATCCCTCTCCCTCCTCCCCCATCCCTCTCCCTCCTCCCCCATCCCTCTCCCTCCTTCCCCATCCCTCTCCCTCCTCCCCCATCCCTCTCCCTGCTCCCCCATCCCTCTCCCTCCTCCCCCATCCCTCTCCCTCCTCCCCCATCCCTCTCCCTCCTCCCCCATCCCTCTCCCTCCTCCCCCATCCCTCTCCCTCCTCCCCCATCCCTCTCCCTCCTCCCCCATCCCTCTCCCTCCTCCCCCATCCCTCCTCTCTCTCTCTCTCTCTCTCTCTCTCTCTCTCTCTCTCTCTCTCTCTCTCTCTCTCTCTCTCACCCTCTCCATCCCTCCCTCCCTCCCATAAAAGTAACATAATTGTCTATTATTGTCGTGGTGGTCTGCCGGTGGGAGGAGCTTAAATGTGGGGAAATATTAACAAAATAGAATAGTTATGCCATTTGCTGTAAATGTCAACACTGCAGTACTGCCTGACAGACCACCGGAATATTATCTAACACAGTGTACAGTTACAAGCCAAATAAGATTACAACCGAGATTTAACAGAGCAAAAGTTGTTAAAAACATTGGACATGAGCTTATTGAAGCAAACATACGAGGCATAAGTACATACGAGGTACAAACATACGAGGCATAAGTACATACGAGGTACAAACATACGAGGCATAAGTACATACGAGGTACAAACATACGAGGCATAAGTACATACGAGGTACAAACATACGAGGCATAAGTACATAGGAGGTACAAACATACGAGGCATAAGTACTCATTCACCGCCTAAATAATTCAGAAACGAGTAACACTTTCGTAGGAATAGCCCCACAAAACAAAAAATAATGCATTTTCTTTGGGATAATGGGAATAGAGAAAATCTCTGAGCTCTGAGAGGGTCGTTTGTTTTATGCTATTACGGCCAGAGTAAGGATAGGAGGATATTTGTGTTAAGTTCCCGAGATCAATGAATAATAGTATATATTTTCTATAAGGAAATAATATCTTTAGAAGTTTTAGTTTTCAAAATATTTTCATAGGTGTAACTGGCGGGGCAGTGCCAAAAATCGTCGTTGGGGTCAGACTGTGATCCTGGCTCGCTGTTCCTTTTTTTTGTTTAATTCTGTTGACCCCTGATCAGCCTATGTCCATCCCGTACCCCAGACCATTCTCTCCAGCGAATTTGCATGAGGTTAGCCCCAAGCGCCTGGCCTCCAACTTTCAACATGCAGTGTGTCAGACAGACATTCTCCCCTGTTGTATACATATATACATATATACCTTGCGGTTACCTTGCGTTGATTCCGTTGATTCTGCGTTGATGATACATACATTAACAAGTCAAATGGATTAGACGCAGTTGTTGAAGATAACTCTGTACACAATTTTAAATGTTAACGGAAAAAAGGGGAGTCGTGCATTTAAACAATAAATTATTCGAAAGGCCAGACCAAGAGCTGACGCTCTACCACACGGAAGCACATATATGTAAGTACACAGGACTCACGGCCTCATTTGAGTAAGAGTCTCGCTCTCATTTTGTCATTATGTACGCGGCTCTCTACGTCGCCAGACACAAAGTCTTGAGGATTAGTTTTGTGTGTGAGGGAGAGGGAGAGTGGGAGAAGGGGAAGGGAGAGGGAGAGGGAGGGAGGGAGCGACCATTAACACTGGCCCCCGGAGGATAATACACACGTATTCACCTGCTGACTTGGGTCTCTTGAAGTGAAATGAGATTCAGGGGCTTCATCTGTTCCCTTTACTCCAACTTTCCCCAAAATTCCTCCCCCTAGCTTTCCCAAGTCACATGAAGTTATTCTAAGCTTTCCCAAATCTATTTAAGTTAAGCTTGTCCAAGTCTCTGCAAGTCATCCTAAGCTTGTCCAAGTCTCTGCAGTGTAAAGGAAGATATGTTTGTTTACCACTCAGAATGTTCGGTAATATGTATATTGTTTATGACGTGTGTCTATATATGTATGAACACGTTGTACTCAACGGGGTGAGAATAGCTTGAGTTGCCTCATAACTTTGTGTGTGTTTATACCTCAATAAACTTATTTCAATTTCAAGTCTCTCCAAGTCCCCTTCAGCTTTCCCGAACTCCTCCTCTGAGCTGCCATTACCCGCCTTAACCTTATTTGTTTCTCTCTCTCTTTCCAGCCCACCTCACTCGACCCCCCTCTCCCTCCTTTCTTCCGTCCCCCCCTTCTTTCCCCTCCCTCGTCAGCTCTTTCTTCCCCCCTCCCTCATCACCTCTCCTGTTCCATGACTACTGAACCAGTCTGCGTTTGAGTTGGCCAAGCTGGCTCCACCACCGTCAATTGGAAACACTTGCCACCACCACGGCGCTCTTGTGAGCGGCGCCCTTCTCTCTCTCTCTCTCTCTCTCTCTCTCTCTCTCTCTCTCTCTCTCTCTCTCTCTCTCTCTCTCTCTCTCTCTCTCTCTCTCTCTCTCTCTCTCTCTCTCTCTCTCTCTCTCTCTCTCTCTCTCTCTCTCTCTCTCTCTCTCGCTTCCACTCCGTTGTTGAGGTGGTGTGTGTGTGTTCTGGACCCCAGCTGAGGTGGTGTATGTGTTCTGGACCCCAGCTGAGGTGGTGTATGTGTTCTGGATCCCAGCTGAGGTGGTGTGTGTGTGTTCTGGACCCCAGCTGAGGTGGTGTGTGTGTGTTCTGGACCCCAGCTGAGGTGGTGTGTGTGTGTTCTGGACCCCAGCTGAGGTGGTGTGTGTGTGTTCTGGACCCCAGCTGAGGTGGTGTGTGTATGTTCTGGACCCCAGCTGAGGTGGTGTGTGTGTGTTCTGGACCCCAGCTGAGGTGGTGTGTGTGTGTTCTGGACCCCAGCTGAGGTGGTGTGTGTGTGTTCTGGACCCCAGCTGAGGTGGTGTGTGTGTGTTCTGGACCCCAGCTGAGGTGGTGTGTGTATGTTCTGGACCCCAGCTACAGTTCGAAATGGAACAAGAGGGAAACTATATATGGGACAGCTATGAGGACGGGGCGGCTTGATCCACATACCAGCCTGGTGGCTTGACCATCCGCTTACCAAACTGACATGTGGAACAGCCACCAGGCCACTTACCCCTCTCATCCCTCATCCCCCTCATCCCTTACCCCCCTCATCCCTGACCCCCCTTCACAAACAAATACTCTACTGCTTAACGAACGAAGGAGTTCTTCTTATCCACTGATAAGAGGTTTCTCCAGTCTGAGAAGTCGTCTCAGGTGTAATGGTAAGGAGGTCGTATATTTAAATATACATTTATGTACAGTTAAAACGTATAACTTATGTTTTTAATATATATAAATGCCTAGACGTGCTGACCTGCTGCAGTATGGCTGCTGATGATGTCACGTCTGTTAGACGCTGATGATTCAGGAGATCATCATCAAGCAGCTGTGTCTAAACAGCCTGGTTGATCAGACTACCAGCCTGGAGGACTGGTCAGAGACTGGGCCGCAGGGGGGACATTGATCCTCGGAACCATCTCAAGACAATCACAGTTGCATTTCTCTTTTTTTTTTTAGCATCAACAACACCCAATGTTACATATATGTTTGCATACGAATGTTGCTAAAACCTGTGATAGAAATAAAATAATTTATTGTATTACCAAAATCCATAACTCCCCGGTACAAATGCCTTTCAAACTATATATATATATATATATATATATATATATATATATATATATATATATATATATATATATATTGTGAACTTATTTGGCGGGAATTGGTCAAGTTGGTCGCACGATTCCTGACATCTGATACTGGAAGCTAAATGGAAATAATAATAATGGATTTTAATCCCTGAATTAAGTAGTCAGGTTTTGTCTGGCTCACCCATGCTACTGTTGCTCTCCCATGCTACTGTTGCTCCCTCGCCTTCCCCTGATTGTTTAATGGTACCCCTTTCCCCTACCTGATTGTTTATTGTTCTCCTTGTTTTCCACCCTCAGTAATTGTATTGGCATTCAGGCCTCTTCTCCTACGTTATAATTGGTCAACTTTTACTCTCCTACCTTTCCTCTCTCTCCTCCTCCTCTCTCTCACCTCTTCTTCTCTCTCTCTCTCTCTCACCTCTCCCGTTAGCCACACCTCTCTCACCTCTCTTCTCTTACCCATTTCTCCTTCCAGGCTTCCCTCACCGTGTTTCCCTTCTATTCCCTCTCCACTTGTGCCTCCCTCCCTCCCTAGTCCCTCTCTACTATCTCCTCTCACTCACCCCCCTCTCCTTAGTCTATCCCTTTCACTTCCCTTGGCCCTCTCCCATCCCTTAACCCTTTACCCCTTACCTCTTTTACCCCAACTCTCCTTACTGATTACCTTACCACTCCCCCTCCCTTACCCATTCCCTCGCCCCTTTTAATTTTACCCCCCCTCCCACTACCCCCCTTCCCTAACCCCCTTCACTTTACTGGATGAAGCACGCGGGTCTTCTAATTATCCTACTCGCATAGTGACGGGCAGAGTGCTTCCGTCTGACGGCAGGTGACGGCCAGAGTGCTTCCGTCTGACGGCAGGTGACGGCCAGAGTGCTTCCGTCTGACGGCAGGTGACGGCCAGAGTGCTTCCGTCTGACGGCAGGTGACGGCCAGAGTGCTTCCGTCTGACGGCAGGTGACGGGCAGAGTGCTTCCGTCTGACGGCAGGTGACGGGCAGAGTGCTTCCGTCTGACGGCAGGTGACGGCCAGAGTGCTTCCGTCTGACGGCAGGTGACGGCCAGAGTGCTTCCGTCTGACGGCAGGTGACGGGCAGAGTGCTTCCGTCTGACGGCAGGTGACGGGCAGAGTGCTTCCGTCTGACGGCAGGTGACGGGTAGAGTGCTTCCGTCTGACGGCAGGTGACGGGCAGAGTGCTTCCGTCTGACGGCAGCTGACAGGCATACTTTCAGGAAAGGACGGACAGTGTCGATTAGCTCTGGTGGCCGGCGAGGCAAGTTGTCATTAAACTCACAGTCGATTCTTAGGCTTGTGTGTGTGGGGGGGGGGGGGGTCGTGAGGGCAGGGGGGGCGTCGTGAGGGGGCGGTGTTGGGGGTCGTACTGTTGGTACCTCTCCGCCCGCCCGCCCACCAAGTTGTTGTGGTCTGCAACGTGTATTATGTTCGTAACGGCGATGGGAGAGGTTTGCTCTAATAATTCACCGATAGAAGTGGAGCCAAGTCACATAAGAAATTGTAGTGGACATTATGTCTGGACTCGTACAATAACCTCGCCCTTAGTGTTCACGGTCAGAGGTCAGGTCGTGTAGACGACCTTGACAACCTTGTTAGGTTGATAATTGCAGATTACCCCTCGCAGGCACTGAGGGGGTCAGCATTACAGTGCCATCCCAGCGGTGAGGAAAGAGGGGGGGGAGTTTATGACTAATCCAGCTTCCTCCCCCCTCACCCCTCCCTCCTCTATATAATCGTCTTGATACCTGCTGGGTTCTGTGCTTTATTGCCGCGAATGCCGTATATGTTCTCAGTATTCCCTCTATCTCGGCAATCTCTCCTGCTCTGAAGGGGGGAAAGTGAGCACTGAGCCAATTTATACTGAGATACCCTTGTTGACTGATGTTTGTCAAGTGATTTATCTCTTGTGTGTTCCTATATTATACGCTTTGCGAAATCTCAAGTGCAGTCAGCCGTATTGTATCCCTGTTTCCTCTTTCAATGACTCTACTGTTATCAGCCTTGTAATTAATATCAATTTTGTCAAGTAAACGGTGAAATAAAATAAATGTCAAACCATAATGTTGACTCATGAAAATATATACAAAGAAATGTAAATCTCTGAATTGTGAATGATTGTGAATGAATGATTTAACTTTGATATCCTACGGTCTTGGAGTTATTCAAACATCATTCAGTGTAAGCTCGCTTTAAGCGAACTCGCCGAGTTCTAACTGTTGAATTTCACTTGTTAAAAGATTAAGGCCCGGAAGATAATATGCTAATTTTTATGATGGAAGTTTTAATGTTATCAGCATATGCGGGCTTTCGGTCTGCTGCAAGCAACAGCCTGTTGGACCAGGTTATCACAAGTCGAGGCCGGGCTCGGGGAGTAGAACTGCTGAGACCCTCTCCAGGTAAACTCCAGGTAAAGAAATAAATAACTGCTGGTAAGATATCAGTTCCATGTCTTGTCGTGAAGACGTCTTGTCGTGAAGACGTCTTGTCGTGAAGACGTCTTGTCGTGAAGACGTCTTGTCGTGAAGACGTCTTGTCGTGAAGACGTCTTGTCGTGAAGACGTCTTGTCGTGAAGACGTCTTGTCGTGAAGACGTCTTGTCGTGAAGACGTCTTGTCGTGAAGACGTCTCGTCTTGAAGCCAATTTATACTGATTTATACTTATATAATATATAATATATAATATATAATATAAGCTCTTATGATCTGCCTCGGATTCCAACCTGCGAGGCCAGGAAACCTCTCGTAGCAATATCAGTATGTCTGAGGCTGGAGAGTGGGAGAGGTAGAGAAGATGTTTGGGGGATAAAATAGGATAAATGGAGGAGGATCCTGGGATAAAATAGGTGGAAGGCCATCTCAGGGCGCTGGCTTCCCCCAGACACAGTATCCTCCTTGGAAAGGTCTTGAGACCTGTAAACTCCGGGTGGAGTTATGTGACCATTTCACTCCATCGACAAGTTGGAGCAATGGTACGTCGCGGAGAGCAGTTTCCTCTCCCCGGGGAGATATGTGGTGGATATTGTCTGGTGGGGGTGGCCCCATTAGTGAAGATGGGTGGGGGGTGGGGATGGCTCCATTAATGATGTTGGGGGGGGGGTGGCCCCATTAGTGAGGATAGCTGGGGGTGGCCCCCATTAGTAAGGATGGGGGGTGGGGATGGCTCCATTAGTGTGGATGGGTGGGGGTGGCCCCATTAGTGAGGATGGGGTGGGGATGGCGCCATTAGTGAGGATTGGGGGGATGGCCCCATTAGTGAGGATAGGGGGGGGGGGTGGCCGATGAGGTTAGAAGGATCTAAAACCTGGATCAGCATGAACATTATGACGTAGTTATGACGTCACGTCCCTTGCCCACACCATATATGTAAACAAAAATGTTTTCTCTTATTTTGGGTTGAGTTGAATGGGTTGGGTGAGGTCTGTTTGGCGATGACGTAGCACGGCCTATGGTGAGCCCCGATGTGGAGGGGTACATGAGCTACTCAGGTCTTAGGCCCTACTCCATGAAGGGATGCGAAGGCTATCTTCTCATTGAGGTTATCTTGAGATCATATCGGGGCTTTAGTGTCCCCGCGGCCCGGTCTTCGACCAGGCCTCCATCAGGAAGCAGCCCGTGACAGCTGACTAACACCCAGGCACCTATTTTACTGCTAGGTAACAGGGGCATAGGGTGAAAGAAAGTTTGCCCATTGTTTCTCGCCGGCGCCCGGGATCGAACCCAGGACCACAGGATCACGCGTCCAGTGTTCTGTCCCTTCAGCCACCGGCTCCCCACTCCCTGCGGGGTACCTGATTGGCCGCTCTGTGATTCTTGTCAGACTTCGAGTAGCGCGGCGTCCAACAGCCTGGTCGATCACACCTAAAACTGTACATTGAACGATGTCAAGGTTACCAACGTCACCAGCCCCACCCGTCTAACCAACGTCACCAGCCCCTACCCGTCTAACCAACGTCACCAGCCCCTACCCGTCTAACCAACTCCAGCCCCAGCTGTCTAACCAACTCCAGCCCCACCCGTCTAACCAACGTCACCAGCCCCACCCGTCTAACGAACTCCACCAGCCCCACCCGTCTAACCAACGTCACCAGCCCCACTCGTCTAACCAACGTCACCAGCCCCACCTGTCTAACCAACTCGATCAACACCACCTGTTCACCTCAGTTGTTTGTGTCGCGTGTGGTGTGTGTAATTGGTTCCTGGGAATAATAGACCAGCGAAGACCTAATGGCCCTGCTGGCATGTCTAGGTGATGTCTACCACTGACCGCCCCCCCCCTGTGGCACTCTTCCGGCCCTAGTCCAAACAGACCCTGTGGCACTCCTCTGACCCTAGTCCAGACAGACCCCTGTGGCACTCCTCCAGCTCAGGGGGTCCAGACAGACCCCTGTGGCACTCCTTCGACTAAGGGGGTCCAGACAGACCCTTGTGGCACTCCTCCGGCTCAGGGGGTCCAGACAGACCCCTGTGGGACTCCTCCGGCTCAGGGGGTCCAGACAGACCCCCCTGAGGGACTCCGGTCCTCCTCCAGACCCCCCAGAGAAAACTGCAAAATCACCTCCAAAGGATACCTAATCAACCAGGCTGTGACTCGTACGTCAGGCTGCGAGGAGCCGCGTCCAGCAGCCTGGTTGACCAGTCCAGCAACCAGGAGGCCTGGTCGACGACCGAGCCGCGGGGACGCTAAGCCCCGGAAGCACCTCAAGGTAGGTAGGTCCTAAGCTTGACCCCCCCCCCCTGTGGGACTCTTGACAAGTCCCCTGTAATTACTCATTTATGAAGTGAAGTGTACGTACGTTGCTTACAGGTACACACGTGTGCGCGTGCATGCGAATGTGTACATGTGTGTGTGTGTGTCTGTGTGTGTATTCAGTGATTCCAGGAAGCACAGGGCCGCCGGCGGTTGTGTATAATCACAGTGATGTTGTTGCCCGCCCCTGCAGGCAAGAATCGGGTCAGCTGTGTGTGTGTGTGTGTGTGTGTGTGTGTGTGTGTGTGTGTGTGTGTGTGTGTGTGTGTGTGTGTGTGTGTGTGTGTGTGTGTGTCTCTGTCTGTCTGTCTGTCTGTCTGTGTGTGTACATACTCTCAAAACGTCGCTTTTTATTCGGAATCGATCAATATGTTAAAAAAATGCGACATATTGCTACGTAATAATAAAAAACATTGCGTCGGCCTCGAGATGTTAGGTGGGTTGGTGGGGTTGGTACGTTTCCAGTTCAGCAAAAGGGTGGAGTTGTTTACGGATTGCAAGGTGAGAGAAGGGACTGTGCAGAGACTGTGAGCGCTGTGCAGTACCCTGATGACCACCATGAAGGATGTCAGCGTCGAGTGCTGCAAGGCTGTGCAACCTCGTCGACACGACCAGTGCACGCGGGCTGGTGCATTGACGCACTGTAGGACAGTGGATAACGTAGCGAGACTATCACCACCACCACCCAGCAGCAGCAACAACAGCACCTGCAGCAACAGCAGCAGTAGTAGCAGCAACAACAGCAGCAGCAACAGCAGCAGTAGTAGTAGCAGCAACAGCAGTAGCAGCAGTAGTAGCAGCAACAGCAGTAGCAGCAGCATCAGTAGCAGCAACAGCTGCAGCAGCAGTATCAGCAGCAGCAGCAGAAGTAGCAGTAACAACAGCAGCAACAACAGCAGCAACAGCAGCAGCAACAGTAGCAACAGCAGCAACAGCAGCAGCAGCAGCAGCAGGTGCCGCGGAGAGGATCGATAGTGTGAGCGGGCTGTGCGCAGACAGAGTGACTGACACAGGGGTAATGATGAACGGCTGGACCACAGATATGAGGTTACATTAGTTACTGACAACCTCACCATAATGGGCAATAAACATCACCTCTGTGGCCCTGAATCTGTACTCGACTAGTTGTACTCGCCTAGTTGTGCTTGCGGGGGTTGAGCTCTGGCTCTTTGGTCCCGCCTCTCAACTGCCAATCAACTGGTGTACAGATTCTTGAGCCTATTGGGCTCTATCATATCTACATTTGAAACTGTGTATGGAGTCAGCCTCCACCACATCACTGCCTAATGCATTCCATTTTTCTCTTTATTTGAATCTTGCAGGATATCACCTCCCAGATGGTACCTTGTGTTCAGCCTCCTGCTCCTTTCGCCTAATTTCATTACTTTACTCTTTCCTGAGTTAAATTTTAGTAGTCATTTTCTAGACCATTCCTCCAGCTTGTCCAGGTCGTCCTGTAGTCTCTTTCTTCATCTGCCTCGACTCTCATAATTTGTACATCAGCAGCAAACATTGAGAGGAATGAATCTATACCCTCTGGAAGATCGTAATCATATATCAGAAATATGATGGGTCTAAGTGCAGAGCCCTGTGGGACTCCGCTGGTGACATCTCGCCACTCTGATGTCTCTCCCCTCACAGTTACTCGCTGTTTCCTGTTGCTAAGATGCTCCCTTATCCACTGGAGCACCTTGCCTTTTATTCATGCCTGTTTCTCCAACTTTTGTAACAGCCTCTTATAGGGTACTGTGGCAAAGGCTTTCTTGACAGTCTAAGAAAATGCTGTCTGCCCACCCTTCTCTTTCTTGCCTAATTGTTGTCGCCTGTGCATATATTTTTATTAAACTTTTGAGGTGCCAAATAGTTTGTGTGGGGCTCAGTTTTGATTCCCTATTTGAGACTACATCTCAAATTTTCCCTAACATATTTGGCTACTCCCCCTCCTCGTCTAATATATATGTGTGAAACAGTTTAAATCCGTTTATTTGGAGTTCAGCAAATATAACTCCATCTTCCATTTTTTTCACTTGAATCACCTCTTTTTTTTTTTTTTTTTTTTTTCTTTTTTTTTTTTTTTACATCTCTCTCTTTCCCTCTCTCATCTCAACTTCCCCCTATAGAGATACTAAAAGATCTGATGGAGTGACCGTAGAAGAATTCTAGTCTAGTCTCGTTAGAAAGGAAGCAGGATAGATCTTATAGATTAAATTTCATCAGCCCGATCCCATGCCTAGATGGGATGAGATCCATCGAAGTCAATAATGGAGAAGGAGGCGGCAAGGGGGAGGAGAATGACGATTACTAAAATGCAGGAGCAAAAGCAAGCCAGAACAGCAACTTTACAATGATTATAGACTGACAGATATTTTCACTTGGGCTTCTAGCTTAGTGTGTATGACACCCTATGAATATATGTATATATGTGTGTGTGTGTATGTGTGTGTATATATATATATATATATATATATATATATATATATATATATATATATATATATATATATATATATATATATATATATATATATATATATATATATTGCATATGTTTATCATTGTAGTCTTGTGTATTTATTTTAAAGTATGTATTTTGTGTATATATGAAAGGCGGCATTGTTTGTTTATATCAATGTATGTATTATGCATATCATTTATCTGTAGTTAAAAATGCAGATTTTAAAGCTGTTCTTGTCATACTCGTTCAGTTGTGTTGTCCAGACGGCGTTCTGTTGTTGGCATTCATGTACAGTTCCGTTGGTGGCGTTCATGTACAGTTCCGTTGGTGGCGTTCATGTACAGTTCCGTTGGTGGCGTTCATGTACAGTTCCGTTGGTGGCGTTCATGTACAGTTCCGTTGGTGGCGTTCATGTACAGTTCCGTTGGTGGCGTTCATGTACAGTTCCGTTGGTGGCGTTCATGTACAGTTCCGTTGGTGGCGTTCATGTATAGTTCCGTTGGTGGCGTTCATGTACAGTTCCGTTGGTGGAGTTCATGTACAGTTCCGTTGGTGGCGTTCATGTACAGTTCCGTTGGTGGCGTTCATGTACAGTTCCGTTGGTGGCGTTCATGTACAGTTCCGTTGGTGGCGTTCATGTACAGTTCCGTTGGTGGAGTTCATGTACAGTTCCGTTGGTGGCGTTCATGTACAGTTCCGTTGGTGGAGTTCATGTACAGTTCCGTTGGTGGCGTTCATGTACAGTTCCGTTGGTGGAGTTCAACGGTCGTTCATGGACCATTCTGTTTTTCCCACTGTTCGACGTTGCCAAACATTGGTTGGGTAAAAGCCGATACCTGGTGACTCTGGTCTGGTTAAAGCTGATCACCTTGTCTCACTCTAACCCTCCCAAGTAGACCGAGACCTAGCTCCTGGACCCAAGCTTTTCCAACTATGGGTCGTCTTATGTACTCACTCCCGATGCCATTGTTTCTTGTCTTATCTACCTTGAAAACTATCGTTAGAGGTCTTCCTTGTGTGTACCTCGTTATGGTTTCCGAGGATCAATATTGTGACGTACAGGAAATGGAAAGAAAAAAAGTAATAATGAGTGAGGGTTTGAGGGGGGAGGGAGGGAGTTAGAGAGGTGGGAGGAGTGTAGTTAGTTGAAAAGGAAAGTTTGAAGAGAGGCGGAGGGAGAGGAGAAAGAGAGTAGGAAGTAGTGGTAGAAGGGTAGATAGGGAGACGTAGAAGAAGAGTAGAAGTAGAAAGGGCTGCCACCATCCATTCTAGTTCATTACATTCAGGACAAGGAATGGAACTTGTCTGTATCACAAAATTTTCAAGGATATTGTTAGCACGTGTCAACTGGAATCATGTTTCTTGTTCCATGCAAGATTCTAAAAGTCAATAAACTTAAGAGTGCTCTACACTCTTGTTTTCAATATATCAGAAAATCCAAGATCTAAGGGAACACAATTAAAGTCAGATTAAAAGTAAGTTAACCAAGTATATTTAACAATATAAGTATCATAATTCAAGCAATTTAACTTAATGTTCACTATATCCAGATTAATAAACAATGTGGGTCATTACAGAAGACCTTGAGGACACTACAGCTGTCTGCCCCCTGATAATCACACAATCTTAAGTTTGGGGAAGACGGACTAAGTCACCTTCACATTCACTCACCAAGTGTCTGAGCCTAAGTTGAATAGATAAGGGGTGGGGGGGGGGCGGACAGGTAGAGTCAGTAGAACAAACAGGGGACTCTACCAAACAGGGTAGAGTCCCCTGTTTGGTAGAGTCCAAAAAAACAGGGGACTCTACCCTGTCCAGTAAACAAACAGGGTAGAGTCCCCTGTTTGTTTAAACAGAGTCCCCTGTTTAAACAAACAGGGGACTCTACCTGTCAGTAGACAGGTAGAGTCCCCTGTTTGCTTAATGTAACTCCTCTTTGTATGATGTATGCTTCACGAAGACTGGTGGTGTGGTGTTTGCTGTACATCAGTGGCTGTCAAGCTCTTTTTCTCGAGGTGAAAAAAAACTTGTTCCCACCTGTTTCCAATTAGTGTAAATAGATCAGTTAGTGCAATTAGCTGCCTATCAGAAGGCGTTGGGCAGGCAACAGCAACGGTGGACAAACTTGAGGGGATCTCACAGGCGATGTGGTGCTTTAAGGGAGGAAGAGAAGGGTGGGAAGGAAGGGAAAGGAAGAGCAAAAATATGGCTACAATGGATTTAATGAGAGAGAGAGAGAGAGAGAGAGAGAGAGGGGTGGCGTAGCAGACTGGGATAGAGTTGGAGGGAGGATTTGGAATAGGAATATAAAAATCTTAAGAAGAAAAGAGTGAATGAAGGAGGGAGAAAGGGAAGGAGTTAGTGAAGAATGGAGACTGAAATCGAGTGGGAGGGAAGTGGGTAGGATGGAAGGGGCGGAAGGTGGTGGGTGCAGGTGGAACAATACATAACCAGCCAAAGGTCGTATACCTATCCGCGTCTCTCCCTCAGACCCCAAGTGGTCTTCCAAGTGGCCCTTGGAACACAAAGGGGGTCCTGCAGTGCAGGGGGTCCTACACAAAGCAGCAGCAGGAGGAGGAGGAGAAGTTGAGGGCCCAGGACATCAGGGACTCCCCCCCCCCCCACCCCACCCCCCCACCCCCGACGTCTCCAGTGCTGTTAGGGTGACATCTGATGTATGAGATGACGTTAGTTACCACACCAAGAACTCGATTGCATCATTGATCTTCAGTGTGTTCAAGGGCTCATCACTGAAAGCCAGAATCGTACAGTTGCCTCAGTATTTTCACTCGTTTCTTCGTCATTTGGTAACAGTTCCATCTCTCATGTACAGGGGTTATCTTGAGATGATTTCGGGGCTTAGTGTCCCCGCGGCCCGGTCCTCGATCAGGCCTCCTTTTTGTTACCCATCCCCTGGAAGCAACCCGTAGTAGCTGTCTAACTCCCAGGTACCTATTTACTGCTAGGTTATAGGGGCAATGGGGTGAAAGAAACGTTTTGCCCATTTGTCTCCGCCTTCACCGGGGATCGAACCCGGAACCTCAGGACTACGAATCCGAAGTGCTGTCCACTCAGCTGTCAGGTGCCCAAGGCTAGATTAGTTTTTGTTCTAGATTTGGCGTAGGAGAAAATACAAGTATTTTGGATTCCTCTCTCTCCCTTATTTCATCGATGGCCTTATGCTGGTCGGAGACCTGGATGGTCGACGACTGGGCCGCGGAGTCGCAGAGCCCCGAAATCACCTCAAGGTAACCTCAAGGTATGCTGTCTTTGCCGCTCTGGAATTGATGCGATTCTTGCAGCTTTAGCTCAGTCGTTTACACTTCTCTACAGAGCCTTCCTCGCCGTTCATGGGACGGGACGCTCAAGGGCTGCCATGTGTCGTCTTCCCATTAGAGGCATCTCTGTGCTAGCTCAAATTTACATGTTTTTCACGGTTTGTTTTCTTCCCTTTAGTGATATATTCTAGTGCCTGTTTTCTCTAGGCCCTGATGAGGGGAGGGGCGAGGTGCAGGGCTCCAGCAGGGGGGGGGGCGAGGTGCAGGGGTCCAGCAGGGGGGAGGGGCCAGGTGCAGGGGTCCAGCAGGGGGGAGGCGAGGTGCAGGGGTCCAGCAGGGGGAGGGGCCAGGTGCAGGGGTCCAGCAGGGGATCCAGCAGGGTGGGGGGAGGGGCGAGGCGAGGTCACTCATCACTGATGAAGGCAATAAGGGAGGAGGAGTCCTGGCGACACTTACCCTGGTCACGGGCTTACCGTGTCCTGACGCCCCTACACGGCGAGGGCTGAGGGGAGGGTGAAAGGGCTGAGGGGAGGGTGAGAGGGCTGAGGGGAGGGTGAGAGGGCTGAGGGGAGGGTGAGAGGGCTGAGGGGAGGGTGAGAGGGCTGAGGGGAGGGTGAGAGGGCTGAGGGGAGGGTGAGAGGGCTGAGGGGAGGGTGAGAGGGCTGAGGGAAGGGTGAGAGGGGCTGAGGGGAGGGTGAGAGGGCTGAGGGGAGGGTGAGAGGGCTGAGCTTTAAGAGCCTGACAGAACCAAACCATTTGGTTCATGCCCGTGCCACCTCTTGGGTGGCTTAATCTTTATCAATCATCAAACCATTTGGCAGAACTAAAATGATACCGTCCCTCTAGGTGCCTCTCGGACTGTCAGAATTCGGCTCAAAAATCACGCTCAGGAGTCAAATTTCCGACATTTCAGATATTTTGAAAACTGCAGGGTGGTTTGGGCAAAATATGACCCATCGCCGTTTTCAGTAATTGGCATATTTTCGGTGTGAAAAGTAGTAATTTGAAAATGAAAATAGGTGCAGAGAGTCGGAATTCGGCTCAAAAATCACGGTCAGGAGTCAAATTTCCGACATTTCAGATATTTTGAAAACCGCAGGGGGGTTTGGGCAAAATATGACCCATTACCGTTTTCAGTAATTGGCATATTTTCGGTATAAAAAGTCGTAATTTGAAAATGAAAATAGGTGCAGAGAGTCAGAATTCGGCTCAAAAATCGCGCTCAGGAGTCAAATTTCCGACATTTCAGATATTTGAAAACTGCAGGGGGGGTTTGGGCAAAATATGACCCATAGCTGTTTTCAGTATTTGGCATATTTTCGGTATAAAAAGTCGTAATATGAAAATAGGTGCAGAGTCAGAATTCGGCTCAAAAATCACACTCAGGAGTTAAATTTCGTACATTTGACATGCTCGTCATTTGAACCACTCATGTCAATGCTTAAATATGAATCTGCAATATACAAGAACGAGGTTGTGGATGCAGATCAAGATCTTGGTAATCTTCAACTGTAAAGACGTGGAAGGACTCCACACCCATTAAGCTTCAAACAGTAAATAAGAACTCCCATCACGCGGGTCTCAAACAGGAGATATATGAATTCAGTTTTGTATACCGTAACGAGACCTGGTGTATTAATTCGAGGTAGTTGCATTGTTGTATTATACACACCCGCTCAGAGCACACAGATGGGCTGTATCGATTGATTGATGAAGATTAAGCCACCCAGGGAGTCGGTCGGCCGAGCGGACAGCACGCTGGACTTGTGATCCTGTGGTCCTGGGTTCGATCCCAGGCGCCGGCGAGAAACAATGGGCAGAGTTTCTTTCACCCTATGCCCCTGTTACCTAGCAGTAAAATAGGTACCTGGGTGTTAGTCAGCTGTCACGGGCTGCTTCCTGGGGGTGGAGGCCTGGGCCGCGGGGACACTAAAAGCCCCGAAATCATCTCAAGATAACCTCAAGGTAACCCAAAAGGTGGCACGGGCATGAATAACCCGTAAGTGGTGGCCCCTTTTGAGCCATTACCGGTATCAAATAGATGATACTTGAGATCTGTGGAGGTGCGACTGCACCCTGCGTGACGGGAGATGTCTCCCCTGTGGGCTGTATCGCCAGGCCTGCCCCATTGTATTAACAAAGTTACTCGGTGGTGGGGAAGGGTAGGGGGGGTGGATTACTTGGAGCTGGGGGTAATTAGTGATGTTGGGGAAACTGGCCATTGTTGCTCTCAGCATGGGGGGGGGGGGGGTCGGTTAATTGGCTGTTTATTTTTTTTTTATTGTTCTTAAAAGTGATTTTATAAGTTTTTTTTTTTTTGGTAGTGGTTGATGGTGCTGTTGCGATGTAACTTTGGCTGTTTTGTTGCTAATTTTTGTTGCTGTTTTGGCTCGTGGCGCCGCTAAATGGTTTTGTTGATGGTACACTCACTTTTTTGTGCAGCTGCTGCTGGTTCCTGTTAGTGGTTCTGTTGGTGGTCCTGTTAGTGGTTCTGTTGGTGGTCCTGTTAGTGGTTCTGTTGGTGATCCTGTTAGTGGTTTTGTTGGTGATCCTGTTAGTGGTTTTGTTGGTGATCCTGTTAGTGGTTCTGTTGGTGATCCTGTTAGTGGTTCTGTTGGTGGTCCTGTTAGTGGTTCTGTTGGTGATCCTGTTAATAATGGGGCAGCGATGGAAGGGGTTGCACGGGGCTTCCCTGTAAGCATTATTACACAGAGCATACATATAAGGATACACACACACACATGCATACACGAGTATATATGTGGGTACACACACACAGGGATACACAAGTATATATGGATACACACACACATGCATACACAAGTATATATGGATACATACACAGGCATACACAAGTATATATGGATACACACACACATGCATACACAAGTATATATGGACACACAGGTGGACGGCCATACAATCTCCTTCAGTTTCCGCTGGAGCCTGGCACCTGCAGCTAAAATGACAGTTTGGACCGGAAATTAACTCGTAAGATAAAGTATAACCGTCGCATACACCGGCCTGGTACACCGGCCTGGTACACCGGCCTGGTACACCGGCCTGGTACACCGGCCTGGTACACCGGCCTGGTACACCGGCCTGGTACACCGGCCTGGTACACCGGCCTGGTACACCGGCCTGGTATACTAGCCTGGTACACCGGCCTGGTATTCTAGCCTGGTACACCGGCCTGGTACACCGGCCTGGTACACCGGCCTGGTACACCAGCCTGGTATACCGGCCTGGTACACCGGCCTGGTACACCGGCCTGGTACACCGGCCTGGTACACCAGCCTGGTACACTAGCCTGGTACACCGGCCAGGTACACCAGCCTGGTACACCAACCTGGTACACCAGCAAAGTGTAATAATATAAATTAATTTGTACGAGTACAGAAAAGTGTGAGAAAGTGAATCCCAGAAATTAGGAGATTAAAAAAAAAGTTTAATTTTCATTCACTAAAAGACGGAAAGTTACTGATGACATTGAAGTGTATAAATGCATACAACTGTATACCAAAGGCGGTACGTATGTATGTGTGTTTATATATATATATATATATATATATATATATATATATATATATATATATATATATATATATATATATATATATATATATTAAACTCAGGACTGTAAACAAACATCGTGAGGAAGTTTTCATTCAAGAAAGACCTGGGTACATACTGCTTTGGGAATATGAATGAGGTTTGCTGGATATAAATAGGATCTGCCTGGTATTGGGGCAGTAGGATCTGCCTGGTATTGGGGCAGTAGGAGCTGCCTGGTATTGGGGCAGTAGGAGCTGCCTGGTATTGGGGCAGTAGGATCTGCCTGGTATTGGGGCAGTAGGAGCTGCCTGGTATTGGGGCTGTAGGAGCTACGGTGGGGAGCATGAAGATGGGGAGGAAGAACAGCATGTGCAGCGACCCCCAGTGTTGTGGTGACATCGCTGCCTGACGTACGACCAGCCTCCTCTCCACAACATCCTACACAACCTGCACCTCTCCCATCCCATCCCTCTCCTGCAGGTGAGGCTGGGGATGTCATCTTGCCCTCCTTCCCTCTTCCTCTCCTCGTAGTCGCACCTTAGCTATATACAGGCAAGAACAAGCCCTCGAGAGAAAATGATGATAGGATACAATTAGGAGGAGAGTTGGGGGGATGCTGGGAGAGGGTCTTTATACACTCAAGACACACACACACACACACACACACACACACACACACACACACACACACACACACACACACACACACACACACACACACACACACACACACTGCCCGCAGTTACCCACCATCTGTGTCACAGTGCGTTCTACCTGGCGTTTACTCCGCCATCTGGCCTCATATCACCACGCCGTACCGTCTCAATCGCCCTGGAGTGGCTGCCAGCTGGCGAGAACGTGTGCCAGCCGTAGTTGGTGACGACAGCTGACTCTTACCGCTGTCAGCTGGTAAGACGAGGGCAGCTGGTGTGGCGGTGATCCAGGTGAGGGTTGGCGGTGGTTCAGGGGAAGGGAAAGGCGGTCTTCAAAGGGAAAAATGCGGAATTTATATACAGAGACTTTGTAAAGGCATTTGATAACTGTGACCATGGAGTGATAGCCCATACAATGATATCAGTAGGAATAACGGTTAAAGTGGGGCGTTGGGTTATCTTGAGATGATTTCGGGGCTTTAGTGTCCCCGCAGCCCGGTCCTCGACCAGGCCTTCACCCCCAGGAAGCAGCCCGTGACAGCTGACTAACACCCAGGTACCTATTTTACTGCTAGGTAACAGGGGCATAGGGTGAACAAAACTCTGCCCATTGTTTCTTGCCGGCGCCCGGGACCGAACCCGGGACCACAGGATCAGAAGTCCAGTGTGCTGTCCCCTCGGCCGACCGACTTCTTAATTACAACTATTACTTAACCTATACCGTTGATAGGTTAAGTAATAATTGTAAATAAGAAGCAATAAGATGCTTATCTTAACATACTAAGAAGGTTAGGTGAGGTCGGTGTTTTCTATGAAGCTTTTCAAGGTAAACTAAAATATTCACAATCAATTAGTATGTCACATATGCACTTATTAAATAAGCCAATATTGACTGTAAGCAAGTGCGAGAACGGGTTGGAGTGTAGTGCCTGGGGGGGGGGGAGTGCCAGGGGGGAGTGCCAGAGTGTAGTGCCAGTGGGAGTGTGCCAGAGTATAGTGCCGGGGGGGGGAGAAGTGCCACAGTATAGTGCCCGGGGGGAGAGTGCCAGACTATAGTGCCCGGGGGAGAGTGCCAGAGTATAGTGCCCGGGGGGAGAGTGCCAGAGTATAGTGCCGGGGGGGGGGAGTGCCAGAGTAGTGCCCGGGGGGAGAGTGCCAGAGTATAGTGCCGGGGGGGGAGTGCCAGAGTAGTGCCCGGGGGGAGAGTGCCAGAGTATAGTGCCCGGGGGGAGAGTGCCAGAGTATAGTGCCGGGGGGGAGAAGTGCCAGAGTATAGTGCCCGGGGGGAGAGTGCCAGAGTATAGTGCCCGGGGGGAGAGTGCCAGAGTATAGTGCCCGGGGGGAGAGTGCCAGAGTATAGTGCCGGGGGGGAGGAGTGCCAGAGTATAGTGCCGGGGGGGGGGGAGTGCCAGAGTATAGTGCCCGGGGGGAGAGTGCCCGGGGGAGAGTGCCAGAGTATAGTGCCCGGGGGGAGAGTGCCAGAGTAGAGTGCCCGGGGGGAGAGTGCCAGAGTATAGTGCCGGGGGGGGGAGTGCCAGAGTAGTGCCCGGGGGGAGAGTGCCAGAGTAGAGTGCCCGGGGGGAGAGTGCCAGAGTATAGTGCCCGGGGGAGAGTGCCGGGGGGGAGTGCCAGAGTAGTGCCCGGGGGGAGAGTGCCAGAGTAGAGTGCCCGGGGGAGAGTGCCAGAGTATAGTGCTGGGGGGGGGGAGTGCCAGAGTAGTGCCCGGGGGGAGAGTGCCAGAGTATAGTGCCGGGGGAGGGAGAGTGCCAGAGTAGTGCCCGGGGGGAGAGTGCCAGAGTAGAGTGCCCGGGGGGAGAGTGCCAGAGTATAGTGCCGGGGGGGAGTG
>NC_091166.1:41658437-41760937 GCF_040958095.1 Procambarus clarkii | reverse complement strand
GGGGTGGACGGTAGAGCGACAGTCTCGCTCCATGCAGGTCGGCGTTCAATCCCCGGCCGTCCAAGTGGTTGGGCACCATTCCTTCCCTTCCGTCCCATCCCAAATCCTTATCCTGTTCCCTTCCAAGTACTATATAGTCATAATGGCTTGGCGCTTTCCCTTGATCGTTCCCTCCTCCCCTCCCAAACACACATCAAAAGGATATCGTCAGCGGCGTATGAGAGGTTGGTCAACATAATAAATGCCTTTAGAAACTTGTGTAAGGCTTCATTCAGAACCTTTGTATGCCTCGTATGTCAGACCAGTCCTGGAGTGTGCAGCTCCAGCGGGGTGTCTGTATTTAGTCAAATACAAGATGAAGTTAGAGAACGTTCTTGTACATACCACCAGACTGGTCCCAGAGCTGAAAGGCATGGATTACAAGGAATGCTAAAGAAATTAAACCTCACGTCATTGGAAGGCAGAACAGCTAGGGAAGACGTGATTACGACCTTAAAAATTCTCAGCTGAATTAAGAGAGTAGATAAAGACAGACTATTTAGCAGTGTGGTACTTCCACAAAGTGGCACATATGGAAACTTGTTACCGAAATATGCCACAGAGAGACACAAATACTTTTTTTCAGTCTCAGAGTAGTTAACAAATGGAGGCAAACTCCATAAACAGTTTTATGATGAAGCCCAATCGGCTCAGGAAACATTTTTTTTTTTAGATATATACAAGAGTTGTTACATTCTTGTACAGCCACTAGTACGCGTAGCGTTTCGGGCAGGTCCCTGGAATACGATCCCCTGCCGCGAAGAATCGTTGTTACAACCAAGTACACATTTTACTGCTGAGTTAAACAGAGGCTACAGTTAAGGAATTGCGCCCAGTAAATCCTCCCCGGCCAGGATACGAACCCATGACATAGCGCTCGCGGAACGCCAGGCGAGTGTCTTACCACTACACCACGGAGACTGGATAAATTCGACGCGACCAAAGAGCCTAAGCTCGACCCCCTACAGGCATCACTAGGTGCGTACACCACAGGAGGGCACGAAGACCAGCATATCGATTCGGTGTTATAAGCACCATTGTGTCTTGTGATTACAAATACAAATGCTTAATAAAGACGTTGTGGTGAAAACATCTTGACTTGTCCTTGCAGGCACCTTGGGAACCATTGCCAGCACATTTGGGATAATAGATATTCTAAGACCAGGAGTCAATTGGTTGATACCTGGTTGATATCTGGTTGATGGGGTTCTGGGAGTTCTTCTACTCCCCAAGCCCGGCCCGAGGCCAGGCTCGACTTGTGAGCCTGAATGGTGCACTTTTTATGTCTACGGAGCTCATCAAGCTCTTAAGTGTCCCCCTTACGAAACCTGTACATCTATCATGGAGCCTTAATAATGAGCTCCGAAGCACTACAAGGATGTTCAAAATAATAATTTATTTGGGTTGAGTAGGACCTCGAAGCGTTTCCAAGCTCGTAAACTATGTAATAAACTAAGTTTAAGCTGCCATGAACGAGGAAAGATGTACAGGTTCCGTAAGTGGACAGGTAAAGATCCAGATTCACCCCCCTCCCCTCTTCCATCTGCCACGCATCACCGCATAGCTAGATATATAAACAGATTCACTACCTCTGGCTGTTGTTGTTGTAAAAAGATTCGCTACTCGGAACAAAGTTCCAAGTAGCACGGGCTATGGTGAGCCCGTAGGAGTACCTCTGGCATTTTGGTATTGTGCCCAGAGAGCTCGGTAGACAAGACGACTACTAACGAGACCAACAGGTAAAACAGCAAGGTATACTGTTAGAGCCACTCAGGTGCGTGCTCTACTTCAGAACCAGAAATAACAGCTACTCAGAAGGCTATCAGAACACCCTATTGCAGAACACCGACCAAAAAATGTAATCGGAACGTCCCAACTGATCACAAAGATCACACATTAATGTAAGCACCAAATTGTCCATATCGTCAAATTGCTTGTTATAATTGGATGCAAAGTCAGATATCGGGAAAGGACTGTAGATGAAGCCGACAAATGGGGAACCTAATAGGAGGAATACAGACAACATTACAGTCTTGTAAAGATGGAAACATAACAGGTTACAGAAGGGCGAAAATACAGTTATCGCAAAGCAGGAGCTACAGGATGGCATTTAGTTATCGAGTAGTTGTTATCCACTTCGTCAGTTAAGACAGTAGACGAGAGAGAGGTACACATCCACTGCACACCAGGGTTCGATACCCAAGAGATGGTCCTACAGATTTCAGAATAAGAAACATTCCAACATTGTGGAGAAGCGTCACTTTTTATGTCTTCACTTTCCACTGAACTACATGCTTAAGAGATCTCCAACCCTGCCCATGGCGGACAGAAGAAAATATATATATGCTGGTTAGCATTGTAACATTGTTACAGACCACTGTAACATTGTAACAAACCAGTGTAACAGACCATTGAAACGTGGTCATCAGAGACGTGATCGCCAATGCATTCCGTGACACTGTACACCATCAGGATTCGACAGTCGGTAAGTGACAGTGTAAAGCACTTGTGATACAAGTCATTAGTTTTCAGTGTAAACCACTAGGGGGCCCCCCAGCAGTGTCACTCAGTGTCAGTGTAAAGGATTCGACACTTTATACCCCGGGCATCTATAAATCACCTGGACCTGTCAGTTTCGGTGGCGAGCTGATGACTGAGTTCCAGGTGTAACTCTCACTGAGCAGCTGTAATGGGCTTAGCATAGGAAATATACACAGATACGTCATTTTGGGGAAGCTTCGTACACTTTTCTGCAAATTGTGTATTTATATGATTTAATGAGATGAAAGAGAAAAAAGGGTTAAAGTCAGAGGAGATGTATGAGAGGAGAAAATGGTCAAAATAAGGTTATAATAGAGTGAAAGAGTGAAAACTAAACGAAATCAGGAGAGAAAGAAAGAAAACTAAACGAGATTAGAAGAGACAGACAACTAATTGAGATTAGGAGAGAGAGAGAGAGAGAGAGAGAGAGAGAGAGAGAGAGAGAGAGAGAGAGAGAGAGAGAGAGAGAGAGAGAGAGAGAGAGGGGGGGGGGGCAGAGGCGCAGGCAGGCAGGCAGGCAGGCAGGCAGGCAGGCAGGCAGGCAGGCAGGCAGGCAGGAGAGCCTAATAATGGTAGACAGCGTTAAGGACTTGATGTAATTTCTTCTTCACTTCGCTACGAAAGTCAAAGTGGAAGCCTAAGGGGGTGATGAATAGTGCAAGATGTCATGAGTGATGAATGTGTCATGAGTGGAAGATGACCGTCATGAGCACAATATGTCGAAGGAGGGAAGAGACGTGCAATGTGTGAGGATAACCAAGGAGAGAAGGGATCAGGGTGGGGAGAGTGTACACGGGGTGGGGAGAGTACACGGGGTGGGGAGAGTGTACACGGGGTGGGGAGAGTACACGGGGTGGGGAGAGTGTACACGGGGTGGGGAGAGTACACGGGGTGGGGAGAGTGTACACGGGGTGGGGAGAGTACACGGGGTGGGGAGAGTGTACACGGGGTGGGGAGAGTACACGGGGTGGGGAGAGTGTACACGGGGTGGGGAGAGTACACGGGGTGGGGAGAGTGTACACGGGGTGGGGAGAGTACACGGGGTGGGGAGAGTGTACACGGGGTGGGGAGAGTACACGGGGTGGGGAGAGTACACGGGGTGGGGAGAGAGAGAACACGGGGTGGGGAGAGAGAGAGAACACGGGGTGGGGAGAGAGAGAGAACACGGGGTGGGGAGAGTACACGGGGTGGGGAGAGTACACGGGGTGGGGAGAGTACACGGGGTGGGGAGAGAGAGTACACGGGGTGGGGAGAGAGAGTACACGGGGTGGGGAGAGTACACGGGGTGGGGAGAGTACACGGGGTGGGGAGAGTACACGGGGTGGGGAGAGTACACGGGGTGGGGAGAGAGAGTACACGGGGTGGGGAGAGTACACGGGGTGGGGAGAGTACACGGGGTGGGGAGAGAGAGTACACGGGGTGGGGAGAGAGAGAGAACACGGGGTGGGGAGAGAACACGGGGTGGGGAGAGTACACGGGGTGGGGAGAGTACACGGGGTGGGGAGAGTACACGGGGTGGGGAGAGTACACGGGGTGGGGAGAGAGAGAACACGGGGTGGGGAGAGAGAGAGAACACGGGGTGGGGAGAGAGAGAGAACACGGGGTGGGGAGAGAGAGTACACGGGGTGGGGAGAGAGAGTACATGGGGTGGGGAGAGAGTACACGGGGTGGGGAGAGAGAGAGAACACGGGGTGGGGAGAGAGAGTACACGGGGTGGGGAGAGAGAGTACATGGGGTGGGGAGAGAGAGAGAACACGGGGTGGGGAGAGAGAGAGAACACGGGGTGGGGAGAGAGAGTACACGGGGTGGGGAGAAAGAGAGAACACGGGGTGGGGAGAAAGAGAGTACACGGGGTGGGGAGAGAGAGTACACGGGGTGGGGAGAGAGAGTACACGGGGTGGGGAGAGAGAGTACACGGGGTGGGGAGAGAGAGCACACGGGGTGGGGAGAGAGTACACGGTGTGGGGAGAGAGTACACGGGGTGGGGAGAGAGAGAGTACACGGGGTGGGGAGAGAGAGTACACGGGGTGGGGAGAGAGAGCACACGGGGTGGGGAGAGAGTACACGGGGTGGGGAGAGAGTACACGGGGTGGGGAGAGAGAGAGTACACGGGGTGGGGAGAGAGAGAGTACACGGGGTGGGGGGAGAGAGAGTACACGGGGTGGGGGGAGAGAGAGTACACGGGGTGGGGGGAGAGAGAGTACACGGGGTGGGGGGAGAGTACACGGGGTGGGGGGAGAGAGAGTACACGGGGTGGGGAGAGAGAGTACACGGGGTGGGGAGAGAGTACACGGGGTGGGGAGAGAGAGAGTACACGGGGTGGGGAGAGAGAGAGTACACGGGGTGGGGAGAGAGAGTACACGGGGTGGAGGGAGAGAGAGTACACGGGGTGGGGAGAGAGTACACGGGGTGGGGAGAGAGAGTACACGGGGTGGGGAGAGAGAGAGTACACGGGGTGGGGAGAGAGAGAACAAAAAAAAGGTGCGAGAGGTGGTGGCAGGTGGCCCCGCGGAGCACAGTTCGTGCTCTGTGTACGGATACATCACCTTGAAGTGGGCGGAGAGGGGGGGGAGGGGTGGTCGTGGCCTCCTGTCCTCTCTGTGGGAGGGGGGTCGTGGCCTCCTGTCCTCTCTGTGGGGGGGGGGGGTCGTGGCCTCCTGTCCTCTCTGTGGGAGGGGGTCGTGGCCTCCTGTCCTCTCTGTGGGGGGAGGGTCGTGGCCTCCTGTCCTCTGTGGGAGGGGGTCGTAGCCTCCTGTCCTCTCTGTGGGAGGGGGTCGTGGCCTCCTGTCCTCTCTGTGGGGGGGTCGTGGCCTCCTGTCCTCTCTGTGGGAGGGGGTCGTGGCCTCCTGTCCTCTCTGTGGGGGGGGGGGGTCGTAGCCTCCTGTCCTCTGTGGGAGGGGGTCGTAGCCTCCTGTCCTCTCTGTGGGAGGGGGTCGTAGCCTCCTGTCCTCTCTGTGGGGGGGGGTCGTGGCCTCCTGTCCTCTGTGGGAGGGGGTCGTAGCCTCCTGTCCTCTCTGTGGGGGGGTCGTGGCCTCCTGTCCTCTGTGGGAGGGGGTCGTAGCCTCCTGTCCTCTCTGTGGGGGGGGGGTCGTGGCCTCCTGTCCTCTGTGGGAGGGGGTTGTAGCCTCCTGTCCTCTCTGTGGGGGGGGGGGGGTCGTGGCCTCCTGTCCTCTCTGTGGGAGGGGGTCGTAGCCTCCTGTCCTCTCTGTGGGGGGGGGGGTCGTGGCCTCCTGTCCTCTGTGGGAGGGGGTCGTAGCCTCCTGTCCTCTGTGGGAGGGGGTCGTAGCCTCCTGTCCTCTCTGTGGGGGGGGGTCGTGGCCTCCTGTCCTCTGTGGGAGGGGGTTGTAGCCTCCTGTCCTCTGTGGGGGGGGGGTCGTGGCCTCCTGTCCTCTCTGTGGGGGGGGGGTCGTGGCCTCCTGTCCTCTCTGTGGGAGGGGGTCGTAGCCTCCTGTCCTCTCTGTGGGGGGGGGGTCGTGGCCTCCTGTCCTCTCTGTGGGAGGGGGTCGTAGCCTCCTGTCCTCTCTGTGGGGGGGGGTCGTGGCCTCCTGTCCTCTCTGTGGGGGGGGTCGTAGCCTCCTGTCCTCTCTGTGGGAGGGGGTCGTAGCCTCCTGTCCTCTCTGTGGGGGGGGGGTCGTAGCCTCCTGTCCTCTGTGGGGGGGGGGGGTCGTGGCCTCCTGTCCTCTCTGTGGGGGGGGGGGGGTCGTGGCCTCCTGTCCTCTCTGTGGGAGGGGGTCATATCCCCCCGATATATATGGAAGATACTGGAGGGTCAGGTCCCAAATTTACGAAGTAAAATAACAACATATTGGAATGAACGTTACTGAAGGAAATGCAGAACAGAACATGTGAGGAGTAGAGGTGCCATAGGCACGATCAGAGAGCACTGTCTGAACATCAGGGGGGTCCACGGTTGTTCAACACCCAGCAGTTACGGGCTATTCATGCCCGTGCCACCTCTTGAGTGGCTTCATCTTCATAAGTTAATCTCCCAACAAGCATAAGAAAAAATTGCCGGGACAAAATTAGATGTATTCAATAAAAAACTGGACAGCTTTCTGCAAGAAGTGTCGGACTAACCGGACTGTGGTGGATATGTGGGCCCGCGAGCCGCTCTAAGCAACAGCCTGTTGGACCAAGCTGTCGCAAGTCAAGCCTGGCTTGGGTGGTAGAACTCCCAGAACCTCATCTAGTGAGAGGGATGAGCTCCCCACTTTCACTCAGTTTGGGGACCGTGACCCCCTACTCTGTCTCTAGGGGAGGGGGGCTAAAGTTGACCCGTCTACATTGCCTGTGCCCTGGTCTGAGGGGGGAAGAGTGTGGCACATCTACCTTTCCGCCTTCCCCTCTGCGTCCACCTCTCCTGCCTAAACGGTGAAGATATAGGTAGCTAAATTCCTACCTCTTCCCTGGCTCATCTACTTCCCTGCCTTCCCCTGCGTACCCCTGCCTTCGCCTACCTTCCCCTGCCTACCCCTGCCTACCCCTGCCTTCCCCTGCCTACCCCTGCTATTAAGTGTGTGCACGAGATTTACCGGCGCCATTCATAGCCTCACGGGTGAATGTTGCCTACGCAATGTGGAAGTGGGTTTGTTGATAGAAAACGCACAGGAATGTATATTTTGAGCCGAGAATTAGCAAACTGCTTGTCACAAGTTATTTTTCTACCACCTTGCCTACCTTGCGGTTACCTTGCGTTGGTTTCGGGAATCAACGTCCCCCGCGGCCCGGTCTCCGACCAAGCCGCGGGAGGTGGTTCTCACAACCTCTACCTTCAGTGTGTGTGTACTCACCTAGTTGTGCTTGCGGGGGTTGAGCTCTGGCTCTTTGGTCCCGCCTCTTAACCGTCAATCCACTGGTGTACAGATTCCTGAGCTTCTCGAGCTCTATCATATTTACATTTGAAACTGTGTATGGAGTCAGCCTCCACCACATCACTTCCTAGTGCATTCCAATTATTAACTACTCTAACACTGAAAAAGTTCTTTCTAATGTCTCTGTGGCTCATTTGAGTACTCAGCTTCCACCTGTGTCCCCTTGTGCGTGTACCACTCGTGTTAAATCATCCATCCTTTTCTACCCTGTCAATTTTCCCAGAAATTCTGTATGTGGTGGTCATGTCTCCCCGAGGTCTTCTGTATTCCAGCGACGTGAGGTGCATTTCACGCAATAATTCTTCGTACTTCATGCCTCTTAGTTCTGGGACTAGCCTAGTGGCATACCTCTGAACTTTTTCTAGCTTCGTCTTGTGCTTGACAAGGTACGGGCTCCATGCTGGGGCCGCATACTCCATACTGTGTGTGTGTGTGTGTGTGTGTGTGTGTGTGTGTGTGTGTGTGTAATGTCGCACAAGGTGTGGTGGTGACTGCGCATGAGGGGGGGGGGGTGCGAGAATTGGGGCAGGATTATGGGGGGGGGGGTGACGCGCAGCAGGCCAGCTCCTCTTTAATAACCTGGAGACCCATTGTTATAAAATTCCCAAAATTGAAATCGTAGAGGGTTTGGTGTATCGTCCTTGATGAACCTTGAGCGGGATATTTCTCTCCCCACTGGTTCTTGGGTTCACTGTTGTGTATATTCGTGAGCAGCTGCATGGTTCACGGTTCACGGGTGTGTAACCTCGTCTCATGGCTGACCTTTCACACAACTGGTGTCAATAAACTCCTGCTCCTTAGCTCTTAAGAGCTTGCAAATATACTGGATTTGGTTAACTAGTTCCTTGGGATCACTTGGCTCTGTGCTATCAGCGTTTCCTGTCCTTAGAACACCACCCTTCACGGGTGTTGGGGAAGGTGCGGGTTCCCGCCTCCTGAAGGTCGATTGAGTGTGGCTTGGGAGGCCTTGCGGCTGGCTGGAGACGTTAAGAGTATTCCGTAACGAAGCTCCGTAACGACACGGGGGTTTCAAATCACCTGAACTTAACTAACGGTAAGCAGAAATTAACTGTGCCAGTTAGAGCAGTTACTGTGCCAGTTAGAGCAGTTACTGTGCCAGTTAGAGCAGTTACTGTGCCAGTTAGAGCAGTTATTTTTTTTTTACCATGTTGTTTTCTTGCCGTGGATTCTTCGCTTGTTTCCTCCGTCTGATCTATTCTCTCAGGAAACTCGTCAGTTAAACCAGGTACTAGCCAATTACTGTATCTTCTTTGGGTTACCTGGCCTTGAGGTGATTGCGAGGTTTAATGTCTTATTGGCAACGGTGGTCTGCTCAACCAGGCTGTTAGACCTGGCACCAACCACGTCGTTATAGGCAACAAAAACCATTTTCTTCCAGACAAATGTTTCGCCTCGGGAAGTGTGCAAGTCCTTCAGTGCCATGTTTCAGTAAAGGACGGCCGGGAGAGCGCTTCAAAGGAAAGGTAATTAGGCATAGAAAGTGTTCAGTCAGAATGATTATATAGTATGTGGGTCTGCGGGCCGCTGCAACCAACAGCCTGTTGGATCAAGTTCTCTCGAGTCATGTCTGGCCTCGGGCTGGGCTCGGGGAGTAGCAGAACTCCCAGAACCCCCATCCAGGTACAGAACTTAAAAAGGGATACGAGGACGGAGTGAAAGAACGGTGTCGAACCATTTAAACCATCGGGGATCGAACGCCGAACCTGTACGAAGCCGTAGGTCGTGAGCCCACGGGGATACTATTGTTCAGCAACTACTACGTTATTAGTTTGAACAGTTTGACTATGCCTTGGTTATGACCACTCACGCTGCGCAGAGTGTGTGCTAGTGTCTTGGCACTGTCTGTCTTCCTGGGTGTGCTGCGCGAACCACCACCTCAACTTTAGCAGCCCCAGAAAATAGTACACGAACCTTCTTGCGTGCGGAGCGATGTGGCGTCTTGTCTTGGGCGGGACCCCCTTGGTGTACCCCCTGAGGTTGATTGTTGTTCCCCCCCCCCCAGTAAACATCTCCTGTTTACCCCCAGGGGTAAACAGGAGATGTTTACCCCTCCGTTGTTTCTAACGGAACCGATTGTTGGAATCCAGCCTGGGTACTAGGATTGTACCTTGATGGGGTTCTGGGAGTTTTTCTACTCCCCAAGCCCGGCCCGAGGCCAGGCTTGACTTTTGAGAGTTTGGTCGACCAGGCTGTTGCTTGGAGCGGTCCGCGGGCCCACATACCCACCAAAGCCCGGTTGGTCCGGCACTCCTTGAAGAAAACTATCTAGTTTTCTCTTGAAGATGTCCACGGTTGTTCCGGCAATATTTCTTACGCTAGCTGGGAGGACGTTGAACAACGTCCTCTGATGTTTATACAGTGTTCTCTGATTGTGCCTATGGCACCCCTGCTCTTCACTGGTTCTATTCTGTATTTTTGTCCATATCTTTCACTCCAGTATATGGAAGCGAACGCCTGTTGGACCAAGTTATCACAAGGCGACTCGGGGAATAGAAAGTCTCCCGTTACACCGTGGTGAATGAACGGGAGGTCCTGTGGCTCGTCTTGAGGGGGGAGGGGTCGACCATCGTCAACACAATAATCATTTATTTATTTGTTTTCCTTTCCTATAATATGAAAGGAAATTTATCATTATTTCTGCCAAATAGGAAACGCTGATCACACCAAATGTTAGCAAAAATCGTAATACTTGGCCATTAAACCCAATATACTTATATAAGGTTTGTCTTTAGCTTTTATGAAATGAATTGATGAACAGACTCTGTGTACTCATCTAGTAGTGCTTGCAGGGGTGGGGGGAAGGTTGAGCTTTGGCTCTTTGGTCCCTGTCTGGTCTGTGGCCAGCCTTCCCTGGTAATTGTCTGGTCTGTTATGGTGTTAGGGCATCATAGCCATCACAGTCTGCCTGATCAGATAATTCCAGGAGAAACTCGTCTAGTTCCCTCCTGAAAGCTAAATGGCCGCTTGTAAATCATTTTAATTTCGTCTCAAGTCTGTTCAATCATTAATTCTCGTGTTCAGTATTCGCGCAGGAAAATGACCAGTTATGTGGTAAGACTTTACTACAGAGGGCTTGGTCAGAGAGCGGGCCTCGTGGACATTGATCCGGGGAGGGAAAGGTAACGTGCTGGTGATGCGTTGCTTCACGAATTGGTTCAAACCCTATGGTACCTTCAGTCTTCTCGTACACACATACACACACATACATATATATATATATGCCTCTGTTGGATATATATAATATATATAATCTCTCTTTCTCTCTCTCTCTCTCTCTCTCTCTCTCTCTCTCTCTCTCTCTCTCTCTCTCTCTCTCTCTCTCTCTCTCTCTCTCTCTCTCTCTCTCTCTCTCTCTCTCTCTTTATCTCACTTTATCTCTCTCTCTCTCAAAAGTTACTTGCCGTCGTTTCCGTCTTTATCCTTGGTTGCGTCTTCCTCTGGTCTGACTTAGGGTCCTATTACCTTCAGCCTTTCCACTCCTGGGCTGCCTTCTCTCCCATACTCCATCACCTCCTCCTCCTCCTTCCTCCTCCTCCTCCTCCTCCTCCTCCTCCTCCTCCTCCTCCTCCTCCTCCTCCTCCTCCTCCTCCTCCTCCTCCTCCTCCTCCTCCTCCTCCTCCTGGCCTGCTGCGTCTCATTTCCTCCTCTTCCTTCTATGCTAAGCTCTTTCCCTTGCCATTTCCCTTTCTTCTCTTTGCCTCCTTGTTCATTTTTTATCGCCAGTCTTATGGACGTTATCCTCCAATAGCTTCTCTCAGCTCTATGTTTCAGAGACAGATAGAGCTGCTTTTGTCGTTCTCTCAGCGTGTACAGAAGGTACACTCTGTACTGTATGTACCTCTGTACACTCTTGGGAGTACAGGTGAGGGTACTTTCTCTCGGAGAAAGGACGGGCTTCTTTACATTCTTCTTGTCATGTCTATCTTATCACTCTGTTTCATTTTCCTCTTGTCACTGCATTATTTTTGTCCCCATCTCCTCCCTCCCTTCCTTCCCCCTCATCCCTTGTCTTTATCTCCCTTCCATTCCCCCTTCCCTCCCCTCCCCTTCCCGTCCCTTCGCTTTTCACCCCCTTTGTTCTGTTTTAACTTTAGCTTTGTTTTGTGTTGTCTTCTTGTTTGCACAAGGCGGTAAACTTTCATTTTATTTTCTGTTTAGCAGTTTGGTGGCTTTTTGTGTTGTAGGGAGCGCTCGGGTCGCTTAGGAGGACCCTGTAGGCTTCCACCTCTCGCTCTGGCTCCCTCTTGGGCTTCTTGGTGGCATTCACTATCCTGATTCCTTCCCTGTTTTTTGTTTTTACCCCTTCCCTTCCCTTCCCTTCCCTTCCCTTCCCTTCCCTCCCTCCCTCCCTCCCTCCCTCCCTCCCTCCCTCCTCCTTCCCTTCCCTCCTTCCTTCCCTTCCCTTCTTCCTTCCCTTCCCTTCTTCCTTCCCTTCCCTTCTTCCTTCCCTTCCCTCCTTACCTTCCCTTCCCTCCCCCCTTGCCTTCCCCCCCAACCCCCCCCCTTCCCTCCCTCCCTGCCTACAGTCGGCGCGACGAGCCAAGTGTATGTACGAAGGCCACATTTGTATTGATTGGCAGCGGAGTACAGTGCCTAAAGGTGAGGCAGTGGCACGATTGCCTCCTGGGTGCCTCCTGTACACCAAATTACAGTGCGGGGTGCTCGCGTGGTTGGGGGGGGGGAGGGGTGCCGCTGGGGACGCGCACTCAACAGCTCCCGCGAATTCACGACATTTTCGCGTGCATGCGTACTTGCCTAAACGTGCTTGGAGGGTCGGGCGTCTGCGCTTTACTCTCGCCTTAACAGTGAAATTTGCACAGTGGAATAACAACATACTGGAACACAAGATACGGAAGGAAATGCAGAATGGAACAAGTGAAGAGTAGAGGTGTCATAGGCACAATCAGAGCACTGTCTGACCATCAGGGTCCACGGCTGTTCAACACTCCTCCAAACAAGCATTAGAAATATTGCTGGAACAAAGGTGGATATATTCAAGAGGCACTTGGATAAGTTCTTGCAAGAAGAACTTATCCAACTTATCATCTCAAGATAACCTCTATTCTCGAGGTTATCTTGAGATGATTTCGGGGCTTAGTGTCCCCGCGGCCCGGTCCTCGACCAGGCCTCCACCCCCCAGGAAGCAGCCCGTGACAGCTGACTAACTCCCAGGTACCTATTTACTGCTAGGTAACAGGGGTATCAGGGTGAAAGAAACTCTGCCCGTTGTTTCTCGCCGGCGCCTGGGATCGAACCCGGGATCACAGGATCTCGTGTCCAATGTTCTGTCCGCCCAGTCACCTCCCTCCCTTGGGCTGGTTATAAGATCTGACCATCACGCTTCCTTCTTAACTCTATCTTGCGCTGATGAAGGTGAAGTGAGCCGAAAACACGTTGAGCATTCTCTAATTCTTTACACTGGATTTTTCCGCATATTGGATCAGTGTTTTTGTGGTCGTTGTTAATACAATATGACCTGTTAATACAGTTTCCCTCACCATATTATTCCTATCTCTTTTGGTTCCTGGAATCAGTGTTTCCGAGGCCCGGTCGCTGACCAGGCCTCCTGGTTGGAGGTCTGGTCACTCAGACTGTTATAGACGTCTGCTCGCAGTCTGACGCATGAGTCACCGTCGCTGTTGATCAGATAGCCTTTGGAGTGTGTAATTTATTTTTTTTCTGGACTCCATAACGTCTTGATCGGCCCGGGAAGTGTCACTCGTCACTCACTGTCGTACTCAGGTGGTGGATGAGTATTACTCGTGTGCTGGCTTTGGAAAGATTGCCTAATGTGTTTTAACAACTTCTGCTGACAGTTGAGGGGCGGGACCAAAGAGCCAGAGCTTAATCCCCGCAAGCACAACTAGGCGAGTACAACTAGGTGAGTACACACTCACTCACTCACTCACTCACTCACTCACTCACTCACTCACTCACTCACTCCTAGGCCCAGCTTTCATGCTGTCGGTTGTCTGATGCAATGATTTCCAACCCATTCAGTTTGCTCGAGCGTATTTGTATCTCTCGCTCTATCCCATGTCCTTTTTCTCCCCTATTCTCTCTCTCCCCCTTCTCCTTTATTCTCTTCCCTCCCATGTAGTCCCTTCGTGTATTGTCTCCTCCCTCTATCTGCCAGCCTCTCTTGGGACTTTTGGACTTTTCTTATCTCCCGCAGTTGTGCTTCCTTCGGATTTCGTCCCAAGATAAGGTTTTGTGGCGACATGTGTGGAAGAAGCCGTCGAGTTTAGAATAGCAGCGTTAGTGGTGAAGGGATTGGTGAGTTGACGTGTGGTGGCTGCTGATGCTGATGCTGCTGCTGCTGCTGCTGTTGCTTCTTCTTCTTTCGGGAAGTTAGGAAAACATCCCACCCACCGCGAGCATCAGCCTCGCAATCTTAGATAAACAGGTTGATAGGTAATTAACAAGGTGACTACATTGGAAGGTAAACACTTAAATTAGGGCACGAAGAGCGGGGGTCAGGTTACCTTAAGGTGGTTCCGAGAATCAATGACTCCGGGGCCCGGTCTCATGGACTGTGGTCTGGTCAACCGGGCTGTTAGCCACCGCTGCACGCAGTCTGGCCTACGAATTACAGTCCTGGTTGATCAGAGCTATAAATTTGAGTCAGAGGCTGCGGCGTTTGGCATAAATTGGCAAGCCTTAACAAGTGAAGGTGGTGATTAAGAGGCCAGTCGGGTGAGTATGGCACAGTGTTGCCAGCGTGGGGCATCACGGGGGCATGATTGACAGCCTCGTATTGGCACAAGTGATCTCTTGTGGGGGTTATGTACACTTAGCAGGCTGGTCTGCTGATCCCCACCACCACACACCCCTGCTGCTGCTCCTACTGCCGCTGCTGCTCCTACTGCCGCTGCTGCTGCTGCTGCTGCTGCTGGTGGTGGTGGTGGTAGCTAATGTAAGGTAATAAATTATCAGGAGAAAAGACTAAGCCATTACGATTATATGGCACTTGGAATGGATGAGGATAAGGATTTAGGGTAGGACGGAGGAAAAGAATGGTACCCATCCGCTTGGAAGGGAGGTGGGGTTGTAGGCTTGTAGTGGATATGTGGACCTGCGGGCCGCGCCAAGCAGCAGCAGCCTCTTGGCCCAAATTATCATAAGACGAGGCATGTTTTGTAGAAGAACTCCAAGAACTTCAGGTATACTCCAGGTAATTATGACTCTGGGAGCAAATGTACCCTTAAGTCCTCTCCCTTCCCTCGTCATACTTTCTCCACTCCCCAAGCCAACAACCCCCCCCCCTCCCTTACCCCCACCACAACACCCCCTCCCTTAGTCAGCAAGGCGGACAGCCCGCCTGCTTTCATACCTCTCACTGTATTTCCCACTTCAAAACTTCCCTTCACCTATGCCTCTTTACTCTATGCCTATTTACTCCGCTCCATCCCCCCCCCCCCCCCGGGAGCAGTCCAGCAACCAGGAGGCCTGGTCGACGACTGGGCCGCGGGGACGCTAAGCCCCGGAAGCACCTCAAGGTAACCCCCCCCCCCCAAAAAAAAAAACTCCGCCTATTCCCCATTTCCTACTCAAATAAAGAACTAACCTAGAAGGAAATGTTTAATAAACTCTGTATCAACTCTACAGGCAAAACTAAACCAGGAGGAAATTATGATAATGTACAGACCTCTAATATAGAAGAGGAGGATGAAGACGAGGAGTGGCAGTGGAGATAAGAGTGGACAGGAGAACACGAGGGGAAGGTTGACGCACAAAAGAACTAGAGGCTTTCTAGAGAGAACTGGACAAGTTTCCCTTTGAGTTACGGGATCAGCCTGGCTGTGATGACTAGTACGTAGGGCTTCGTACTACGAGGATAAACAGCCTCAAACACCAGGGAAAGCTGGCCACAGTCTAGGCTTGGGAAGGACAAGAACGGGTAACAAACGTTAGGTTTTTCGTGCTTTTTTCACTGTCTCGAACACTTTATAATGAACAGAAGTAAATGTATTTATGTAGGTTAGATGAGTATTTGAAAATCAGTATAATCACTGTCTGTGGTAGATTGTTCAATCACTAAACTATATGTTTAACAGATCTCTTAACCCTGTCCATGGAGGATAGAAGAAAATGTGCATGTGCTGGTTAGCACTGTAAATGCGTGGCCACGTCTGTGGTAGAACATTAATCAAAATTACAATAAAAAAAACAAGAACTGTGGCCCCTGCTGGTCAACAAGTGTAGCATACGCTGGAAACCATACCAACACAACTACACCTCAGCCCTATACACCTTGTTCCTCAGTCCCCCCCTCCTCCCCCCTCCCCCCCTCCTCCCCCCTCCCCCCCACCCCAGCATCTGGAGTGTGTGAGGACACTCAGGTTACCTCCTCCCCCCCCCCTCCCCCCATCCTGGAGAACAACGACAACAACAACACTACAGATCCTTCGCTTCACATCTCCCAAGTACTAAGTATTGATTTAAAAGTCTAAATTAGAGGAAGTTACTCGCACCAAGTTTGCTGGGGGAAGGTCGGGGGGTCGGCCGGGGGGGGGGTAGAGTGCCATTTGTTGAGTGGCACCTTAAGGGCTCGGCATTCTTAATTCCCCCAAGAAGACTGGGGTAAGAGAGCGCCAGGCCACAGATACGTTTAAGGTCGAAGTGGCGGAATGTGTGGGCGTTAGGAGGGGAACCTTAGCGTACTCGGGTGGGTAGACCCTTACTGGTGGTGGGCGGCGTTCAGAGTGAGAGCGCCCTCATAGTGGGCTGAATGAGTTTGATTGTGATGGAGATGGTGTGAGGATGTTGATTGTGAGGGGTCGGTTGTGGATTTGGATTGGTGAGGATCGTTGTGCTGGTGTGGACTAGGACATTGGTATGGATTAGGAATGCATACCAGTTTGGAATCAAGCATCCATTAGGAATCTAGCAAGCACTAGAAATATTGTCGGAGCAAAGGTGGATGCCTTCAAGAGGCACTTAGACAAGTTCTTGCAAGTGCCGGACCAACTAGGCTGTAGTGGATATGTGGGCCCGTGGGCCGCTCCAAGCAACAGCCTGTTGGACCAAGTTACCACAAGTCGAGCCTGGCTCCGGGCCGGGCTCGGAGAGTAGAACTCCCACAAACACTCTCCGGGTATTGAATGGGATGTTGATATTGTGGACGAGTTAGTGAATGAATGAAAGAATGAATGAATGAATGTTGACGTGTGTGGGAGGACAGACAGGTTAGGTTAGCCTTGAACGTGTGATGCGAGGTGACCGGGGTAAATACGGACCGTAACCTCAGAAAACGATGCTGTGAGAAACTCCTTTGAGCAGTATGAGGATCGAGCAGTAAGGGGTGCGTCTAGGGCGACCCAGGACGTGGGTTCGATTCCAATGCATTGCTCCAAAGGTTTTCTTATTGATATATCACATTATTGCGATCTTGTGCGGTGATGGGGGAGTATGGAAGCTGGGCACTGCTCCTCCACACTCCCAGCACGGTAGCTTGACCATATCGAGGCGGGTAGTGAAGGAAGGGACGCGCCAAGAGATCTTAGATGTCTGGATATCCGTATGTCGAGGCTTTTTAGTAGCAACGTTGTGGATAAGAGAGTGAGCAAGGAAGACCTAAGGCTTGACATAACAGCCTGGTGGATGCTCGGGCGGTGTCTCCAGCCCTTCAGGCCCGTAGAGTCCGCATGTGAAAACTCTGGCCCAAACTATCCCGCCACACGCCACCTGACGCCTGCATAAAATTTGCATGGGAGTTGGGTGCGAGAAATGTGGACCAGAACGTGTCACGAGGCTCCATGATGTGTACTCCCCTAGTTGTGCTTGCGGGGGTTGAGCTTTGGCTCTTTGGTCCCGCCTCTCAACTGTCAATCAACTGGTGTACAGATTCTCATATCTACATTTTAAACTGTATGGAGTCAGCCTCCACCACATCACTGCCTAATGCATTCCATTTGTTAACTACTCTGACTTTGAAAAAAATCTTTCTACTGCTCTAACTCATTTGGGTACTAAGTTTTCACCTGTGTCCCCTTGTTCGTGTTCCACCCGTGCTAAAATACTTTGGCCACCCTGGCAAGTCCCCTGAGAATTTTGTACGTGGTGATCATGTCTCCCCTTACTCATCTCTCATCCAGGGACGTGAGGTTTAGCTCGTGTAGCCTTTCCTCGTAGCTCATACCTCTTAGTTCCGGGACTAGTGGTTGCATACCTCTGAATCTTCTCTAGCATTGCATTGTGTTTAACTAGGTATGGACTCCAGGCTGGAGCTGCATACTCCAGGATTAGAGTATGCAGCATAAGTGGTATACAAGGTCCTGAACGATTCCTTACACAAGTTTCTAAAGGCAGTTCTTATGTTGGCCATCTAGCAAATGCAACTGATGATATCCTTTTGACGTGGGCTTCTGGGAACAGGTTCAGTGTGATATCAACCCCCAGATCTTTCTCTCTATTTGACTCTTGCAGGATTTCACCTCCCAGATGGTACCTTGTGTTCGGCCTCCTGCTCCCTTAGCCTAATTTCATTACTTTACACTTTACTGAGTTGAACTTTAGTTGCCATTTTCTAGCCCATTCCTCCATTTTGTCCAGGTCGTCTTGTAGTTTCTGTCTACCTTCTTGTCTTGTTTTTGTCTTGATTTTTCTCATAATTTTTGCATCATCGGCAAACATTGAGAGGAATGAGTCTATACCCTCTGGAAGGTCGTTTACATATATTAGAAACAAGATGGATCCAAGTACGGAACCCTGTGGGACTCCACTGATGACATCTCGCCACTCTCACAGTTACTCGCTGTTTCCTTTTGCTTAGATACTCTTTTTATATCTAAGCAAATCTTACCTTTTACACCTGCCTGTTTCTCCAACTTTTATGGGGTAACAGCCTTTTATGGGGTACTGTTCTACCTCTGACGCTGACAGAGCCAGACTCTAGATGACGGATCAATCTAGAGGATTGTTTGAAAATCCTGTTCAGTCTTCAGTAGAAGTAGACGCCTATTATTACACTTTGTACATTTTTTTTACTTACAGTTCATAAAGTCTCTCATAAGATGAATTTAACATGTTAGATGTAATTGTTCGTATTGTTACACTCTTTAACCTATCCTCTTTCTGATCTTAGTATAGTTATTGGGTTTTATATCATTTAGTTTAATTCTTCATCACTTCCACAGTTGATCTGCAACATTGCAACATAGAAAAAATAATAAATTGGGCAGGGAAGCCCGCACCGAAAAACCGCATTTGACTACAGTTTTTTGTGTGTGTGAGGGGGGGGGGGGGTGGAGGGGGTCGATTCGCGCGCGCCGCGAAACTCGCCAAGCTGTAAATTACGCTTTACGACTTCCATATTCGCGTTCGTGTGACCTTATCGCGAAGACTCGTCAGTTTGATGGAGCACAAAATCTTTTGAGTATACTTTCCATTAGAGGTGATGAGAGATAAGGTGAAGTCGTCCGCTTTCGGGAGGTCGGAAATGGGATAGGCTGTCGGGTACCCAGACTAGATTGGGGAGGGTCGGGATAGGCTGTCGGTGATTGGATGTAGGGAGAGGGATGCCCCCCCCCCCCCACATGGCTCTCAGGTCAGATAATGTACACCCGACAGTGTACATGTAAAGCGAATGTGTTGTACATTCTTGTTTTCTATACCCAAAAAGTAGATTAGAATGTACACTCAGCCTTCAGAGCACCTACAGAGGTGGTCACGTGTCATTATTTTCCCAGGGAAAATAATCCCTGGGAAAGTGCTGGGAAAATAATCCCTGGGGAAAATAGTCTCTGGGAAAGTGTCGGGTCGTGTGTATCGGAAAGTGGAGTCGTTTATGGGCAGGACGCGCGGTAATGGAGCCCTAAATTAGTATATAAATTAGGATATTAGGGAAAGAATTGTTGTTAATGTGCTCCATTGCGTAGTGTGCGCGGCTCTGGCGTTAGATGCGTGGCTCCCAGCAGCTACGTAGCTAGCCAGCCGAGGAGGAGGAAGTGAGAGAGAGAGAGAGAGAGAGAGAGAGAGAGAGAGAGAGAGAGAGAGAGAGAGAGAGAGAGAGAGAGACAGAGAGAGAGAGAGACAGAGAGAGAGAGAGACAGAGAGAGAGAGACAGAGACAGAGACAGAGAGAAAGAAAGAGAAAGAGAGAGAGAGAGAGAGAGAGAGAGAGAGAGAGAGAGAGAGAGAGAGAGAGAGAGAGAGAGAGAGAGAGAGAGAGAGAGAGAGAGAGAGAGAGAGAGGAGCATAATTTTCCAGGAGGGAGGGAACTAATTTTGGCTAGGCATTGGCTAGATTGAAATGAAGGAAGAGGGTGGCAGACAGACACACACAGTCAGACAGTTACACAGACAGACACACACAGACAGACAGATACACAGACAGACACACACAGACAGACAGATGCGAACAGAGGCGGGGAGCGACAAAAGGGTCTAGCAGATCGAGAACAAAGTGTTCTCCCATATCACACCATGGTGCTGCAAGCAAGCGGCACCTGGCCGCGCACATCACAATATATTCGTTGAGTTCCAACCAATTTTCAGCGTTAGATGAAAACTGTTGACGCGTAAACCACAACCCCCCCCCCCCTCGTTCCCCCCCTCTTCCTCCATCGGGGCGTTGTAAACTGCTCCCCCCTCCTCCCTCTTCCTCCATCGGGGCGTTGTAAACTGCTCCCCCCCTCCTCCCTCTTCCTCCATCGGGGCGTTGTAAACTGCTGGAACGACCCATCCCCCCCCCCCCCCTCATAGGGGCGGGGTAAACTGTGGGAACATAAACTCCACACTCCCACATGGCTGTGGGGTGTAAACTTGATAAAGTTCCATCCATCTTCACGATAAAGTTGTATTGATAATCCTGATGACATTTTCTGGCCACTGGCCAGAAATGATGAGGATTTTTGAATATGCCATTTTATAGAATTTTGGCTATTTTATTCCGGCTGTTTTGTATTAATATGTTTGTTATGTGTTAAAAAAAAGAAGGGAATACGTAATTGGATCATTATTTAATGTTTGTAATTAAAGCTTCTATAATATTATTATAGGTATTTAGAAATAGATGATGATAAATGTCTCTTCCGGTTTTGGGGTTGGATGATCTAATTGGTTTGGATTCTCATTTGGTAATAGAATATTATATACATTTTTATTCTTTGGAACTCTGCTCAGTCAAAGGCTCAAACTCTGAGAATTTGTACAGACAGAAAGGTTTGTATATTAGTTCAAAAAGAACACAGAAGCCATTTAAAAAGAACACAGAAGCCATTTAAAAAGAACACAGAAGCCATTTAAAAAGAACACAGAAGCCACATATGATAACACAAAAGTGATAGAAAATTCTTAATTTCGAATTTGAGAGAGTCAAAACTCTTCGGACTTAAAGGGTCAGTGTCGATATTAAGAAATTAATATTATATTATTATAAGATTAAGATTAAGAAATTGTATCACTTTTGTCTCATGAGATGTAGATTCCGTGTTCTTTTTAATCTAATGTATAAACCTCTCTGTACAAATTCTGGAAAGTAGTGAGCATTACGATATAATAGATATGGGTCACACGGACCCACACACCGGTGTAGGTAAGGGGTGTAGGTAAGCTCTACCAGCTGCACCCGCCATATTCAAAGTGAAATCACAATACCGTGATACGTCTGTGGGATAATCTTTGGAGCAATGAGATAGGCTTGAACCCCCGTGTTAAGTTATTGTATTCCGAGTGGGATATGATGATATGTTTTCCTGAGCTGTCCCGCCCCCTCGTGGAGCAGCGGTGGTGTTTCCCTGGGTAAGGAACGACTGGTTTACATTCTTAATGAGAAGAGTAACAACGTTACTACACTCGACGGTTTGGTCAATGTGTTTCAGTCTGTCAAATGTGTAACGGTCACGGATACAGTCTGCTGGAAGAATTGGACTGGTGGTGGTCTGTTTGGTGTCTAACTCAAAGTCTGACTCCTGGTCTAGGAGTTAGACTTTGAGCAGTAGATATACTGTAGTTTTATTATTTCCGAATTGTATACCTATAGACAAAAATACAAGTCACAGCTTCGTATCATCCTTTGTAGATGACACAAAAATCAGCATAAAAATTACCTCTGCTGAAGACAGTGAAAACTACAAGCAGATATTAATAAAGTTTTCGACTTGGTAGCAGAAAATAACAGGATGTTTAACAGTGATAAATTCCAGGTACTTTGGTACGGTAAAAATGAGAACCTTAAACATGATACAGGATACAAACGACAATCAAATATGCCCATAGTAGGAAAGAAACATGTTAAGGATTTGGGAATAATGATGTCTGACGACCTAACGTTTAGGGAGCATAACCAAGCAAATATTGCGTCAGCCAGAAAAATGATA
Organism: Procambarus clarkii; assembly: GCF_040958095.1. Classification (NCBI taxonomy): domain Eukaryota; kingdom Metazoa; phylum Arthropoda; class Malacostraca; order Decapoda; family Cambaridae; genus Procambarus; species Procambarus clarkii. Next base: position 41,739,146 of record NC_091166.1, on the reverse strand, counting down.
GGATGGATTACGAGAACTTTCAAATCCAGGGATCCCATCCCAATGGTTTTACTATTCAAATCACTTGTACTGACCCGTCTTGAGTACTGCTCAGTACTCACTTCCCCCTTCAGAGCAGGAGAGATTGCTGAAATAGAGGGAGTACAGAGAACATATACGGCACACATAGACGCAATAAAGCACCTAAATTATTGGGATCGTCTCAAAGCTCTCCAAATGTACTCACTAGAAAGACGACGGGAGAGATATCAAATAATAAACACATGGAAAATACTGGAGGGACAGGTCCCAAATCTACACAGTAAAATAACAACATACTGGAGTGAACGATATAGAAGAAAATGTAGAATAGAACCAGTGAAGAGCAGAGGTGCCAAAGGCACAATCAGAGAACACTGTATAAACATCAGAGGTCCACGGTTGTTCAACATCCTCCCAGCGAGCATAAGAAATTTTGCCGGAACAACCGTGGACATCTTCAAGAGAAAACTAGAATTTTTTTTTAAGAAGTGACGGACCAACCAGGCTGTGGTGGGTATGTGGGTCTGAGGGCCGCTCCAATCAACAGCCTGGTGGACCAAACTCTGACAAGTCAAGCCTGGCTTCGGGCCGGGCTTGGGGAGTAGAAGAACTCCCAGAACCCCATCAACCAGGTATCAACCAGGTAACTCAGGTGTCATGAAGCTTGCCATCCAAGTGTCATGTGTGTGCCACTTAAGTGTCATGTAATGTGTTATCGTGTGTGTAGTTTACCCCATTCCCAGAACCCTTGACCCTTTCCCCTAACCTCTTGACCCTTCCCTAAATATTCACTCTTAATGGCCACTCTCGCCTCTCTGGTGCTGCATTTCTACCTTCTCTTTACTCTCCTCCTTTCTCGAGGTTCCGAGGCCCATCAGAACCTGATATCCCTTGTCGAGATCACGTTGAGGCACTTTATAGGACCTGATATCCCTTGCCTGGCTCGCAGTTTGCACCTTAGGAGCTGATATCCCATATCTTTCCTTGTCCAAACCTTGTGCGTACTCACCTAGTTGTGCTTGCAGGAGTTGAGCTCAGGCTCTTTGGTCCGTGCGTGGCGCGCTGGCCGCCAGGATCTGTCTGTCGAGCAAGGGAGGACTCTGGACATCCCGGGACGGTGGTAAAAGGGTTTGTAACATAGGGTCTAGTTGGCACGGTGACAAGGGGATGAGATGGGTGTTGTGGGTGCCGGGCGTAGGGGATGGGTGGCGCTGGTGGTGGAGTGGTATATCTTGTGAGGATTTCGGGGCTTTTTAGTGTCCCCGCGGCCTGGTCCTCGACCAGGCCTCCATCCCCAGGAAGCAGCCCGTGACAGCTGACTAACACCCAGGTACCTATTTTACTGCTAGGTAACAGGGGCATAGGGTGAAAGAAACTCTGCCCATTGTTTCTCGCCGGCGCCTGGGATCGGACCCAGGACCACAAGTCCAGCGTGCTGTCCGCTCGGCCGACCGGCTCCCGTAGGTAGAGTGGCGATGGAGATTGTTGTGGTTTTTGTTCGTTATTGATGTGCTGGCGGTGATGTGCTGGCGGTGATGTGCTGGCGGTGATGTGCTGGCGGTGATGTGCTGGCGGTGCACGATTCTTGCTTTGGAGATGGGTGGCAGATGTGGGTTACCTTGCGTTGGTTCCCGGGGTCTCTGACAGGGCCGCGGTATATGTGTTGTGGAAGCGTGTTGAACAGTCTCGGGCCTCTGATGTTGATAGAGTTCTCTCTCAGAGTGCGTGTTGCACCTCTGCTCTTCAACGGGGGTATTCTGCACATCCTGCCATGCCTCCTGGTCTCATGTGGTGTTATTTCTGTGTTCAGGTTTGGGACCAGCCCCTCTACTATTTTCCATGTGTAAATTATTATGTATCTCTCCCGCCTGCGCTCAAAAGAATATAGATTTAGGCATTTAAATCGGTCCCAATAGTTTAGAAGTTGTATTGAGTGGATTCTAGCAGTAAAGGATCTCTGCACGCTCTCCAGGTCAGCAATTTCTCCAGCTTTGAAGGGGCTGTCATTGTGCAACAATACTCCACTCTAGAGAGCACTAGCGTCTTGAAGAGTATCATCATCGGTATAGCATCTCTAGTGTGAAAGGTTCTTGTTATCCAACCTCTCATTTTTCTTGCAGTTGGCCCGGGGCCAACCTTCCCTGGTGATTATCAGGGAAATGAGGCTCGCTGTAGCTGGCGTCGTGACCACACCAGTGGTGGACGTGTAGCTGGCGGCGTGGCCACACCAGTGGTGGACGTGTAGCTGACGGCGTGGCCACACCAGTGGTGGACGTGTTTAAAACAGACAAAAGTTCCTGCTGGAAATACCGGACCAACCGGGTTTTAGTGGATATGTGAGCTCGCCTTCATGTTCAGTGAATCACTGTGCATTAACAGTGAATCACTGTGCATTAATTGTTACCATTACAAGGTACCAGATTACAAGGTACCCGCGCAGGTACGCGCTCACACAAATGAAAGAAGGAATGGGGTAAAAGGAAGAGAGGCTCAAATACGAATGTACGAGAATGTTATGACAGCTTAGCCAATAATAAAGCTCAATAAACTCAATTTTGATTTAGTACTTGCGTGTTGTTGTTGAGGTGGCTGTTAGGAGGGGGGGAGGGATAATGGTGAGGGGGGGTTTTAACCATTAGAGGTGTGACTGGGGGGAGGGGGGTACAGCTAGAGGCGGCGGCGAGGAGCACAAATAAGTGTGAATATATGAAGGATTTGGGCGACGCGGCGTCTGGTTCGATCCCCGGACTGTGTACCACCACCCCCACCACTCCCACCACCAACATCACTCCCACCCTTACCACCACCATCATCACTCCTACCACCACCACTACTATCACTCCTACCACCACCACTACTATCACTCCTACCACCATCACAACCATCACCCCCTACTACCACCACCATCATCACTCCTACCACCACCACCATCATCACTCCTACCACCACCACCACCACTAGTATCACTCCTACCACCATCACAACCATCACCACCTACCACTATCACAACCATTACCACCTACCACTAACTACCAACCACCACCACCAGCACCACCACCACCAACCCCACTGAAGCATGGCGGGCCAGCCAGAAACAATGTTTACAACCAACTAGCCAACTGGATAGACAAATGACTCTACCCATAAAGATGTATATACACACACAGGGAGCACTGTGTTACATGTGGCCTAATGTTATGTATCTAATGTGTTTTTATTTCTTGTCTTACAGGTGAGTGAAAAAGTGCCGATAAGGACGGAGCTCTTCATTACTGTGGTAGGTGGAGCGCATGTTTATGTATACCCGGAATGTAAACCACTTTATTAACCTTTTGTATTGTCATTTGTAGCCAGGTGGTTACGCGTTCGGACGCATTGTAGTTTACTATGGCTTGTGAAGCCGAGTTTATGAGCAGACAGACAGACTTAGAGCATTACGATCCTTTGGTTGGGGGGGGGATGGAGCAGTCTTCTATGGACCGCAGAGCTCTGTCCAGTCTGATTTGGATCAATGTTGTTCATACCATGTCACTGATCTGCAGTTTTTTTTATTATTATTATTATTTGCTACCACAGACGTGGCCACACATTTACAATGCTAACCAGCATATGTACATTTTCTTGTGTCCTCCATGGACTGACAGGGTTAGAAATGTGGTAAACATATAGGTGCAGTGACAGGTGAATATATTTACCAGTCTATCCCCGGGTGTGTATTGGAGCCGTTGCTTTTCAACAGGACTATTGTGAACATTGTGTGAAAGATTTACGTGAGCAAGTTTGTTAACAGTTTCTTGTTCATTATTTTTAGTGGCATTCCTTAACATAAGAATTTCACAATAAATGAAACTGAAGAAAGCCTGTTGGCTAATATGAGGCATCTCCCATTTATATCCACCCAAACCTATTTATTTCCATTCAAACCCATTTAAATACATCCAAGCCCATTTGTTTCCACTCAAGCCTGTTTATTTCCACCCCAACAACTGGGTTTTGATACCTTCGTGAACTCTTTCTCAGGGTTCGACGAGCGTCAAATTTGAAGTTGTTGTTCTTAATTGTTGTTCTTAATGAGAATGGTTCGTCTGTAATATTATAGACTGTGGGTTGGTTGGTGTAGTCGTCGTTGATCCTCCTCTACGGACAACCCAACCCACAACTCGGTAGAGTGCTTATACTAGGAGATCACCCTTGGCGCTTCTGGCTCTTGGAGAGGGGCTCAACGTCACACGTTCAGGGGATGCGGCTCCAACACTTAGCCTCGTCGTCACGTGCACACACCCACTCGAGCCGCTGTGACTCCCCACTCTCTCCTTATGAGATATGATCTCCTCAATCCCCCTATGACTTACTAGTATTACCTCCTACCCTGTCCACAGCAGTGGTTCATGGTTCTTTCTCTCTCTCTCTCTCCTTCTTTACTACCTCCTGGGAAGCCTCACTAGGACAAGGGCAAACACCAGCAAATTATGACACATTTACTGAACAAAGCACATACACGATACATACACACATATAATAATAATGAATCCTATACTCTATAATATCACAATCAGGTTGCACTCCAATACCATCAGAACTCTATTATCAGCTTATCAAGTGGTATCCTACCTCCTGGTTTACCACCTGATACTATTAACTTCCTCAAGTTGGTCAAGCCCACACACTGTTGCACCATCAGCAAGATAACATATATATATAGAAAACCAGCATTTGAATGCAATAACATATACCAGTATAAATGTTCATTGATACTTCAGTATAAAAAAACTCCTTGACGCAAGAATGCCAACAGTCACTCACCTCTCACTGCGTCTTGCACGCTACTGACAACCAAACACTATCAACTCCCTACTAGTAATCCACCAGAACTTCCCCTTCCACCTCTGGAAGTTCACAACCCTAATATCCTTAGGTTCTGCCGGGCTTCACTACCAGGATCCTCTGCAGCTCCTCCAGGCTGCTATCATGAAGTTTCCTTGTGCAACTACGGTGCTTCACCCTTCTGTTAGGTTCTTCCACAGCTCTCTTGGCTGCTACACCATGAAGTTTCCTCGAGTAACTATGGTGCTTCACCACCTCTACAGAAGCACGTGACACTCCTCTTCACTGCTGCTTCTCCTCACAGCTCGAGGTCCTCTGCTCCACTACCTTGGAGTCTCATCAGCTACTTCATCTGCTGGCTTCGAAGTTCTCAGCAACTTCTTCCCCAAAAGACAAACCTGCAACCCATCGACACTCCAATAAAATGTTCCCCTTTAACACATAAACAAAAATAACCACACAATATGCTTGCCTCAAACCTCTATCTGTTCTCTACATACAGTGAGAGTGGACTCCCCCGTTTTGGGCGGGTCCATACTCCACCTCGCCTGGCGGCGGCGTCCTCACTCGCTGGGAGGGTCTTCCTCCATCCGGAGCCGGCTCCCTCAGTCGTCCGCCAGCGCTCAGAGAGGACGGACGTCGCTCCGTGTTCCTCCCTCTTCACTCTCCTATTTCAGGCCTTCTGCCTTATTAAAACATGTCTAACTTATAAATAAACATCGCTACTGTCGCTGGGCACACGACCAACTACAATGCAATCACTATGAACTGGCGTATATCGTGCTTACCACAGATTAACTGGTCGAGGGCGCTTTTCCTCTGACGGCGCCTGGTCAGGGCGCTCCACACAGCCCACAATAATGCCTCCGGGCGGCTTAATATTCACTAATTATCGTCTACGACTTGAGACCACACGTCCCCAGCTCGATTCCACAGCTGGCACGTCTGCACACTTCTCTTCTCTTAGAGATATATCACTAGGGGTTCCCTTCTGACGGGAGCTCAACGAAGCGCGGCTTCCCCCTGCGATGTCTGGCACTCAAGTGAGGTCAAGGTCCTCCAGAAGCGAGCCTCAAGCCTCCAGCAAAATGTCCACATCTCCTAGCCAGTCATTTATCTATTTTCTTCTGCATTGCCCATAATCTCAAACTGTTACACATATCCAACCAACTATTTTACATATGCGTTATCACCTCAATACTTGCTAGACCTTCTAGTTAGGTCAGGCTTGCTGAATAACTCTCAAGAAGGGAGACTCGTTTCTCCTGCAGGCTGAGATCATAACACTCCCCTCCCCTTATTTTTGAGAGTTATTCCAGTGGCAAAGCTCGGGATAATACATCCGCCACCACACTGTCTCGTTCTTCAACCGATTGGTTCGAACGGTTGATCTGCTTACGTACTCCCTTAGGAGTCTACAATTAGTTCGTTGCTCCTTGCAACATCTGGCTCACAACTCGCCAGAAACATGATCTTCTCATAAACGATTTGACCTCTCTGGCACCTCTTGGCTAGGCTGTCCTCCTTGGACGCCTGCAATCCATTGGTCCACTCTACTTACTGTCTCCACCCTCCGTTTCCTCGTCTTCTTCTCTTCCCGTCCAGAGTCAGACATCTACTGTCTGTACCTCCTCTGTCGTCTTCACACTTCCATCTACTGCCGTTATACTTCCGCCTCCTGTCATCATACTTCACTTCCTCGTCTTCACCGACGATCCTCCCTTGCGTCTCCGCATTTATCCAAGATCTCATCCTGTCTGACTTCCATCGAGTCCTCGGCTTTCTTCTATCCCTCCATGCTTGCATCATCATCCTCTTCCTACACTTTTCACTTCTATACCACTCCATTTCTTCTCCTTCGACTCTTCTTCGTTCCCTAAAAGTTTCTTCGAGCACTGCACTACATCCAACAGCACTCGACCATACATGTCGCTTTGCCTCTCCCAAAGTGCTCGTAAGCATCTCTCCACACATACTGTCTCTTCTCCTTTCATTTTCCCGGCTATTACTCTTCTTCACTATCTCTCCTCCACGTTTTCTGTGAAACATGTCGACTCCTGACATCTCAAACAACTTAACTCTACTATCCAGATGCCTCTGTGCTCGTGGACCACTTGACGCTCTATTCCCGTCTTCAGTCTGTCCACATCCTTCCTCATTCCTACTCAGCACAGTTGCATTCGCCTTCCGACTCTTAATTTCAGCAGTCCGGGCTCTACTCAGGTCCGCTCTCTTCACCTGATTCTTCTTCGGCTGGGCCATCTTCACTTTTGACCTCACCGAGACTTCATTTTCCTGGGCTGGACCTTCATCAAACAGCCATGATATATCTACATCGATATCTTCCACCGGTTTAATCGACACTGTCTCACCTTCTCCAGTGTCTTCCTCGTCGGCCACCTCTGTCTTCATCACTACCGAGACAGGGTACTCAATGGCTTGGCGGTCTCCTGACGCATCTCCTCGGATGTCAGTCAGGTTCACACTCTCAGGTGTCCCACACGTGCAGTGGCCTTCTGGGCACTCCTCTGGCACAGTCTCCGCTACGACTCTCGGCAACACCTTTGTCCCGCACAAGTCATTCCCCAGGATCACTTGGACTCCTGGAATAGGTATGTCGGGGCACACTCCCAACATCACCTCCGCCGACACATATTCCGACCTTAGCTGGACAGTACATACGGGCATGTCACTCTCAGACAATAACCCATATACTTTCACCTTCCCACTGCCAGCTAACCGTCGACCATCCCCAATCAGGCTTCTCGCAATCAAGCTCTGATTAGCTCCGGTATCTCTTAAGATACCAACTTCTACCTCAGGTTGGCCTCCTACACTGATCCAACCTTTGCTCATGAATGGCCTATACCTCTCGTTCACTAAGTTCACCTTCTGTGGTTTGTCTCGGAACACATTAGTATATTTACTTCGGGGGTCACACATGGCCAGGGTCACAACTCTCTTGCCCTGCCGACAATCTCGCATCACGTGACCCAATCCGTTACAATTGTAACATCTCATCTGGGAAAAATCTCTTCTATATGTACCAAAGCGGCTCTGACTCTGCCCACTCGTATTGGAGTTCCTCGGGCCAGACGTACTACTCGTACTCTGTGGAGCTTTACTGGACTCTTGATTTCCCGGATACCGATCAGTTTCTCGTTTAGCTCCTCCATCTTCACTTTCAGATGAAGTGCGCGACCTACTCTTCTGAGTTTTAGGGTACTTACTTTTATCTGCCCATTTATCAAAATTTTTCTCACCCCAGACTCCTCTGGGTTTCTCATAATTTCTTCCTCCCCAGACTCCATTGGATCTGCCATTGCTGCATCTCGCCTCACTTCTCACTCTGTTCTCCCTCAAGCTCTTGTACGCTTCAGTAATCATATCCGCCCTATCTGCGGCATCTTTCACCTCCATTATCCCTGCTTCTTGGATCTTGAACTTTGTTTCGGGATGCATCATCTCCAAGAACTTCTCCATGACCATCAGTTGCTTCAGGTCAGCATAAGATCCAACTCCAGCAGCCTCAATCCACTTCTGGAATCGTCTTTCCAGATCTCTTGCTGTCTCAGCAAACGTACATGCTCCAACTTTCACCATCTCTCTGAAGCGCTTCCTATAAGCTTCTGGGGTTAACTGAAACGAGCGCAATATGCTGCTCTTTACTGTGGCATAATCCTGGCACTCTTCCAGTGACAATTGGGTGTATGCCTCCCTGGCTGCACCGGTCAATCTTAACTGGACCAGCTGGGCCCATTCCTCCTGTGGCCACTCCTTGATACTGGCTACTTTTTCAAAGTGCTCGAAAAAGCTCTCTGCCTCTTCGGGAACAAACAAGGGAATGTCCTTCTCCCTAACCCTAACATCTGGTGGGTGTGATACCTGGGTGGTGCTCTCTGGCAACCCATGTTCAATCCTTTGCTCAGCCAAGGTTCTATTCGCTTCTATCTGCATTTGTTTTGTTCTCTCTTTTTCTTTTTCGACCTGGGCTTTTTCTTTTTCGACCTGGGCTTTTTCTTTTTCGACCTCTAGTCTTGCTTTCTCTTTTTCTATTTCCAGTCTGGTTTTTTCTTTTTCCTTCTCTGCTTCATTTTTCATCTGGAGTTCTAATTTCATCTTTTCCAGCTGGAACTGTCTCTCCTTGTCCTCTCGTTGTTGCTGCATCTGGAGCTCTAACTGGAATCTCTCCAAGCTCCTATTTCGGCTACTCCTGCTACTGCGGCTACTCTTGCTGCTCCTACTCGATCCCTGGGATCTCACTTCATCCTGCCCATCATCCTCCTTTCTACTTTCAGCTCCTTCCTGGGCTCCTTGTTCTGCCGCTTCACTTCTGGCTCTCAACTGCCTCAGGATCTCATCCTTCATCCCAGCTACTTTAGATGCTTTCAACCTGATGCCACATTTTTCTGCTATTTGTTTCAATTGATCCCTCGTGCAACCTTCCAAGTCCTCGGGCTTGCTTGACTCCACAAACGTTTGCACCTTATCCATCCTTGTCCTGTGAGTCTTCCCAAGAGAGAGAATATACACCTGCGGTCACACAGTTTATTTCAGCAAGGGTGTACAAATCCACTCTTGGACAGGGTGTGGGTGTGTCAGTTCACTCTCCCGGACAGGCCCCCAATTTATTATATACTGTGGGTTGGTTGGTGTAGTCGTCGTTGATCCTCCTCTACGGACAACCCAACCCACAACTCGGTAGAGTGCTTATACTAGGAGATCACCCTTGGCGCTTCTGGCTCTTGGAGAGGGGCTCAACGTCACACGTTCAGGGGATGCGGCTCCAACACTTAGCCTCGTCGTCACGTGCACACACCCACTCGAGCCGCTGTGACTCCCCACTCTCTCCTTATGAGATATGATCTCCTCAATCCCCCTATGACTTACTAGTATTACCTCCTACCCTGTCCACAGCAGTGGTTCATGGTTCTTTCTCTCTCTCTCTCTCCTTCTTTACTACCTCCTGGGAAGCCTCACTAGGACAAGGGCAAACACCAGCAAATTATGACACATTTACTGAACAAAGCACATACACGATACATACACACATATAATAATAATGAATCCTATACTCTATAATATCACAATCAGGTTGCACTCCAATACCATCAGAACTCTATTATCAGCTTATCAAGTGGTATCCTACCTCCTGGTTTACCACCTGATACTATTAACTTCCTCAAGTTGGTCAAGCCCACACACTGTTGCACCATCAGCAAGATAACATATATATATAGAAAACCAGCATTTGAATGCAATAACATATACCAGTATAAATGTTCATTGATACTTCAGTATAAAAAAACTCCTTGACGCAAGAATGCCAACAGTCACTCACCTCTCACTGCGTCTTGCACGCTACTGACAACCAAACACTATCAACTCCCTACTAGTAATCCACCAGAACTTCCCCTTCCACCTCTGGAAGTTCACAACCCTAATATCCTTAGGTTCTGCCGGGCTTCACTACCAGGATCCTCTGCAGCTCCTCCAGGCTGCTATCATGAAGTTTCCTTGTGCAACTACGGTGCTTCACCCTTCTGTTAGGTTCTTCCACAGCTCTCTTGGCTGCTACACCATGAAGTTTCCTCGAGTAACTATGGTGCTTCACCACCTCTACAGAAGCACGTGACACTCCTCTTCACTGCTGCTTCTCCTCACAGCTCGAGGTCCTCTGCTCCACTACCTTGGAGTCTCATCAGCTACTTCATCTGCTGGCTTCGAAGTTCTCAGCAACTTCTTCCCCAAAAGACAAACCTGCAACCCATCGACACTCCAATAAAATGTTCCCCTTTAACACATAAACAAAAATAACCACACAATATGCTTGCCTCAAACCTCTATCTGTTCTCTACATACAGTGAGAGTGGACTCCCCCGTTTTGGGCGGGTCCATACTCCACCTCGCCTGGCGGCGGCGTCCTCACTCGCTGGGAGGGTCTTCCTCCATCCGGAGCCGGCTCCCTCAGTCGTCCGCCAGCGCTCAGAGAGGACGGACGTCGCTCCGTGTTCCTCCCTCTTCACTCTCCTATTTCAGGCCTTCTGCCTTATTAAAACATGTCTAACTTATAAATAAACATCGCTACTGTCGCTGGGCACACGACCAACTACAATGCAATCACTATGAACTGGCGTATATCGTGCTTACCACAGATTAACTGGTCGAGGGCGCTTTTCCTCTGACGGCGCCTGGTCAGGGCGCTCCACACAGCCCACAATAATGCCTCCGGGCGGCTTAATATTCACTAATTATCGTCTACGACTTGAGACCACACGTCCCCAGCTCGATTCCACAGCTGGCACGTCTGCACACTTCTCTTCTCTTAGAGATATATCACTAGGGGTTCCCTTCTGACGGGAGCTCAACGAAGCGCGGCTTCCCCCTGCGATGTCTGGCACTCAAGTGAGGTCAAGGTCCTCCAGAAGCGAGCCTCAAGCCTTCAGCAAAATGTCCACATCTCCTAGCCAGTCATTTATCTATTTTCTTCTGCATTGCCCATAATCTCAAACTGTTACACATATCCAACCAACTATTTTACATATGCGTTATCACCTCAATACTTGCTAGACCTTCTAGTTAGGTCAGGCTTGCTGAATAACTCTCAAGAAGGGAGACTCGTTTCTCCTGCAGGCTGAGATCATAACAGTAAGCAGCTCACCTGACCTACAGAGACAGATGGTTATTAGTCCGAGAAAGCGTCATTAATACCTACGGGCTCACCATAGCCCGTGCTACATGGACACTTTGTTCTGAGTAGCTAAATCTGAAACAACAACAACAACGTCATTAATACGCTGGTTTAAATTTCTCTATTACACCGTAATTTTGACGGTGTAAAGCGTCACAGTTGGGATGCATGAAGTGTGAGGACAGGTTGTGTGTTATACCCAGCTTGTGTTGTGGGCTGGTCCAGGTGTGTGAAGGCCACTCTAACAAGTTATCACGACTCGGTTATTAGGACTCGCAGACATGCAACTTGATCATTATCAGTTGCAGTTGCGATTGGTAACATTGTTGTACTCCTTTTAAAAAATTATTCAGAGCTTAGAAATCAATTAAAAACAATTAAGCAAGTTTTCATACAAAATGGAAAATTGAATTTTTAATTTGCTTTCAATGTGAGTAAAATATATTGAAGTATTGGAATGTTTTCTTGTAACGGTCAAATATAGTCAATAGCAGCCACTTGTTTGTTAGAAGGAAGGCCATGCTTCTTGCAAGGTCGGTGTTCCATACCCCGATGTCCCAAGGGATTATCTTGAGATGATTTCGGGGCTTTAGTGTCCCCGCGGCCCGGTCCTCGACCAGGCCTCCACCCCCAGGAAGCAGCTCGTGACAGCTGACTAACACCCAGGTACCTATTTTACTGCTAGGTAACAGGAGCATAGGGTGAAAGAAACTCTGCCCATTGTTTCTCGCCGGCGCCTGGGATCGAACCCAGGACCACAGGATCACAAATCCAGTGTGCTGTCCGCTCGGCCGACCGGCTTGAGGACCGACTTGACACACATCTTGGCTCCTTGTCCTCATACCACCTTGTTAGTGCTCTATAGTTCTAAGTAACTTAGCGGTTTCTCCTTGACATAGACAAGGACCAGGCTCGGTGCTAATACTGACCCCTGTGGGACTCCACTGGAGACATCTCCCCACTCACTATGTCTCCTGCTGGTGGTGACTGAGTGTGTTCCCGTGTCCACTGGAGCACCTTCCCCTCTCATTCCTGCTCAAGTTGGTAGAAGGGGTTTCTGATCCCTTGTACCTCCTTCACCCCTGAGCCTTCATGCCCTCCTCTACTTCCCATGTATGTCTTCTCTCCCAAGAACCACCTGTCCCGCCTTGCCCCTCTTCCCCATACCCTCCAAGTCCCCAACAATCCTTTACCCCAATCTCCCCCTTGATTGGGGGGATGGGGGATTAGTCAAATGACAAATGACGGTGTACACACAGGGAGTATTATGTTGTATTTATGGCCTAATGTTATGTACCTAATATGTAGGTAATGTACGTACCCCTCCCTAACTCTCCCTCTCCCTCACCTCTCTGGCCTATCACCGGATACTTCTTAACGTCTTAAATAAACTTGAGAAAAAGTCATCTTTAGCTCGGCTGTGAAAGTCAAGGAAATATTAGATAGTTGTCAGAAATCTAATTTTCCAGCTGACTAATTTAATCAGAATAAATTTATTTCGAAACTATTTGATTTCTGTGTGAGAAGATATTCTGTTGTCAGGTCTCCTGAATGATCTGAAGGCAGTTTAGTAATTAAATGTAGTTGGCGTCTCTTTGATCATTTAATTTGTTCTAATACATTCGCCGCAATATAGGTAGTGTGTGTGTGTGTGTGTGTGTGTGTGTGTGTGTACTCACCTAGTTGTGCTTGCGGGGGTTGAGCTGGCTCTTTGGGCCCGCCTCTCAACTGTCAATAATTTTTTACACACACACACACACACACACACACACACACACACACACACACACACACACACACACACACACACACACACACACACACACACACACACACACAGGAAGCAGCCTGTAGCAATATATCATTATTTTAATAACTGGAGAACAACCAGGTCTGGTCCTCCCCCGGCCCAATCAGAGACCGGGCCGCTGGGACGTTGACCCCCGGTATCAACGCAAGGTAACCTCCACCTGTCCGCCTACACTCTCACCTGACGAAGGACCTGTCACACATCTCTCACAAGCATGGGGGTGGGAGAGGGGTAAACCGTAAGCTGTTCCACTGCTATTCTTATTCCGCCAGTTGGAAGCGTTTGGGCATCATCCCCGCTAAGTGGGTCAGTTGAGAGGTACCCCGCGCCGTGAAGACCCGGCAGGAGCGTTTTTGGTTTACAGGTCTACTCCCTTAATGGTTTACTCTTCATTGTTCGACTCGATAGTATGGTTTACTTATGAGTTTTCTTGATTTTCTTGAATACTTACCGTTGGCTTTCACATTTTCCTTAATGCGGGTCCGCCACTGTTCTTAAAATGTGCAGCAATGGTCCTTAATTGTGGTAAAATTTGCGCTTTCTTTGACGAGCTTTGAACGACTTCAAATAATCAAAGTTGAGCTTTGAATCAACTTTGCCGTTTGATGCCGCTTTGGTTCTCCTGTAGTTTGATTTTCTGTGGCTTGTTATCACTTAGATTCACCTGTTCTTTAACACCAACGAATCTCACAGTCCCGTGAACAGTGTTGGACCTGCTGGGAAGGAGGTCAGCCCTTCTTGCGACGTTCCATATTCTTACTTTTAAGAAAATTATGGCGGGGCTCATTTGTTTTCTCTCGTGATAAGAGAGCTTCGAAGTGTCTCTTGGAGCTTGAGTGGGATATAGATGGCACTTCAAGCGCTTAATTGATGCTCTCTGTGTTTTCGCGGAGCTCATCTGAGTCAGCAGCATAATTCTGAAACTGATCTGATTTATTTGCACGGTGAGGAGATGGGGTGAGGGGGGCGAGTGTGAGGGTTGGGGTGCGGCTCCCCCTTTATTTACTGCTTACGCTCTGCAGCTCTATAGACAACAGAACTGCTAGGATCAATATCGGCAGCTACTTGGGTGACGTAATAGAACTAAAAAGTGGAGTACCACAAGGAAGCTGCCTCTCTCCCACTCTATTCAACATCTATGCAGCTGACCTACCCCAACCCCAACATGGAGAATACATCACATACGCTGTCGATGTCACCCAAATAATATATATATATATATATATATATATATATATATATATATATATATATATATATATATATATATATATATATATATCTATATATATGAGGTGATGTCACCCAAATAATATATATATATATATATATATATATATATATATATATATATATATATATATATATATATATATATATATAATGAGGTGATTTGGTAAAATGCTATGCCCAAGATTACTATCCGAGTGCCGGCGGTGGGGTGGTTCAAATAGCCTCGGCTATCACCTCATTATGTCCGGTCGTGATGGTCAAGTGGATTAAGGCGTCTTGTACATACCAGTTGCGTTGCTTCTGGGAGTATGGGTTCGAGTCACTTCTGGGGTGTGAGTTTTCAGTTGCATATTGTCCTGGGGACCATTCAAGCTTGTTCGCATATATATATATATATATATATATATATATATATATATATATATTTAGGGGTACCACCACTGGTTTAATTAAAGGGACCCACATCATCGAAAAAGAAAATAAATAGTGTTCAGAGAAGATCTTGTGGATTCTCACTGAATACTTTAATCTTTTCCTCTCCTACCACCCCTAGGTGGTATATATATTTATATATATATATATATATATATATATATATATATATATATATATATATATATATATATATATATATATATATATAATATATACGCAAATAATAATAATAAAATAAATAGCCTTAAACAGAAAAACTTAACATGTATGGAAGCATTAGAGTGTGTATACAGTATAAGAATGCTACACCGTATTCATCTATAGACATCCATATATGGTGAAACACATGTGAAGAACCTCTCACACACACTCACAGCTCCCTTGACAAGAGGGAGCAAACTTAGCTGCCAACACCCACACATCGTGTCAGCAAGGCGGACAGCCCGCCTGCTTTCATAACTCTCACTGTATTTCCCAATTTCTAAACTTGTAAAGATGGGGAAATTTCTATTCATTTCCCCTTTACCTACTAGAACTGATGGGACTCCAAAGAGAACTCCATCCTCTTTACTCCTCCTCCCCCCCCCTCTAAAAAGGGTGGGGGTGGGGGGGCGGCTAGTGTGAAGGCAGGGTGGGGGGGGGACATATACAGAGTGGCACCGACTCATTACCAACTCTTGGGAACAAAGGCGTGAAATGAAGGAAGGTGATGTTGAGAGGCATCACCGGGTGCAGTGACCCCTCCCATCTCCTCCATCCCATCAACACCCACCCCCTCCCATCCACCCCTTTCCATCCCCCTCAGGTTTGTGGGAAGGGGCTTGGAAGCTGTGTGTGTGAGGGAGAGGAAGATGATGATGGAGGCTGAGATGGGATGTGGGATGCGATAAGAGAAGTATACAGGAGGAAGAACACGATAAAGAACATGGAAGATCAAGAGGAAGATCTCGGGAAGGGGGGAGTATTAGCAGGACAAGCAGGAGGACTCTTAGAAGAAAGATCAGGAAGTTGGAAGATCAGAAAGGTCAGGAGGAAGGGGAGAACAGGAAGGTCAGGAGGAAGGGGAGGACAGGAAGGTCAGGAGGAAGGGGAGGACAGGAAGGTCAGGAGGAAGGGGAGGACAGGAAAGTCAGGAGGAAGGGGAGGACAGGAAGGTCAGGAGGAAGGGGAGGACAGGAAGGTCAGGAGGAAGGGGAGGACAGGAAGGTCAGGAGGACAGGAAGGTCAGGAGGAAGGGGAGGACAGGAAAGTCAGGAGGAAGGGGAGGACAGGAAGGGCAGGAGGACAGGAAGGTCAGGAGGAAGGGAGGCGAGGGAGAGTAACGAGGGGAGCATCAAGTAATATACGTCACTGTAAAGCTTGTTGATGGTGATGACCTCGTTGCTATGGCAACTGAGAAAAATAAGATATAATGAAGTACAAACACCCACTAACAGGGCTAACGCAACTTGGCTTTATGATGATGTCGTTAAAGCTGGGTGGGGGGGGTGGAGGTGATGGTGGGGGGGTGGAGGTGATGATAGGGGGGTGGAGATGATGGTGGGGGGGTGGAGGTGATGGTGGGGGGGGTGGAGGTGATGATAGGGGGGTGGAGGTGATGGTGGGGGGAGTGGGGTGGAGGTGATGGAATTGACGGGGATGGAATTGACGGGGGACGGGTTGAGTTGGTGTACTTGGATTGTCCCTGGAGAAAGTTCTGGGAGTTCTTCTTCTCCCCAAGCCCGACCCGGGGCCAGGCTTGACTTGCGAGAGCTTGGTCCAACAGGCTGTTGCTTGGAGCGGCCCGCAGGCTCATACATCTACCACAGCCCCGGTTGGTCCGGCACTTCTTGAAGAAAACTATCCAGTTTTTTTCCTTGAAGACTTTCGCTTTAATTCCGGCAATATTTCTTATAGTTGCTAGGAGGAAATTTAACAGCAAATGGATTTCTGATGTTCATACAGTGTTCTCTGACCAAAGAGCCAGAGCTCAACCCCAGCAAGCACAATTAGGTGAGTACACACACACACACACACACACACACACACACACACACACACACACACACACAGGCTAGGGAGTGATATGGTGGAGGCTGACTCCATACACAGTTTCAAGTGTAGATATGATAGAGCCCAATAGGCTCAGGAACCTGTACACCTGTTGATTGACGGTTGAGAGGCGGGACCAAAGAGCTAAAGCTCAACCCCCGCAAGCACAACTAGGTGAGTAGACACCATAATGTCACCTCTATACCACCCCCACATGCTCGGGTCTTACCTTAAAGTCGCCAAGAAGTTCAAAGGAGATGGAACCCTCCCAGAACGCTCCTAAGAGCACTACTCCACCGTTGCAGAGTATCCTGGAGGAAGTCTTCTCCTAGACCCAGGGTGCGCGCGAGCAGCGGAGCGACCTCCTGCTCCCTGTTTACTCAAACCTGTTTACAGTTACCGTGCGGAGTTCATTTGCATATTCTATTGTCCTAAACAACTAGGGGAATCTTGGAAGCATACGAACGAGGGGAAAACAATTTCTAGAGCTTTTTTTGTGAATGTGATTGTTATCCTGTTTGTGTGTGTGTGTGTGTGTGTGTGTGTGTGTGTGTGTGTGTGTGTGTGTGTGTGTGTGTGTGTGTGTGTGTCGTGTGTGTGTGTGGGTGTGTGTGTATGTGTGTGTGTGTGTGTGTGTGTGTGTGTGTGTGTGTGTGTCGTGTGTGTGTGTGTGTGTGTGTGTGTGTGTGTGTGTGTGTGTGTGTCGTGTGTGTGTGTGTGTGTCGTGTGTGTGTGTGTGTCGTGTGTGTGTGTGTGTCGTGTGTGTGTGGGTGTGTGTGTGTGTGTGTGTGTGGGTGTGTGTCGTGTGTGTGTGTGTGTGTGTGTCGTGTGTGTGTGTGTCGTGTGTGTGTGTGTGTGTGTGTGTGTCGTGTGTCGTGTGTCGTGTGTGTGTGTGTGTGTGTGTGTGTGTGTGTGTGTGTGTGTGTGTGTGTGTGTGTGTGTGTGTACTCACCCAATTGTGCTTGCGGGGGCTAAGCTTTGGCTCTTTGGTCCCGCCTTTCAACCGTCAATCAACTGGTGTACAGATTCCTGAGCCTTCTGGGCTCTATCATATTGTGTGTGTGTGTGTGTATGTATGTATGTATGTATGTATGTATGTATGTATGTATGCATGTATGTATGTACTCACCTATTTGTGGCTGTAAGATTGAGCCTTAACTCCCGCCTTTCAGGCAAACACTTCTGACCAATTTCCCTATCATGTCTTCTTCTAAAATGAGTTATGTAGTTTTCTGCAGCCTGCTCCTGTAGTTCACTCTAAATTAAAACATTCTAACATTTCCTATTCACCTGAGTAGGAGATGTTAATTTTGCTGAAAGATTAGCCCATTTCTTCTAATGGTATTCATATTATTGTTCTAATGGTATTTCCTCTTTGTGTCTACTCACTCAATCCCTCTAGGTATTTGATACGTCCATCATGTCTCCCCTATTTCTACTTTTTTTTCTGGCGTCGCCAGGATTAGTTCCTTCAGTCTCTCTTCATACCCCATTCCTGGCAATTCTCGGACTAGTCTATTCGCAAACTTCTGAATCTTATCGAGTTTCCTTTGTGTGCTTTTATAAATGAGGCGAATGAAATGAGCGAAATCCTGAGGAATCATTATGACTGTTTTCAGCGAGCCACTAAATACACTGAAGATTGATAACCCAAATGAATTTTTCATGGATGTGATACCAACATCAAATCATATATCAGATGTCACCCTACCCCCCTCCCCCCACTGGATTTTGAAGAAGCCATAGACAGTATGACTATGCACTCTGCACCAGTCCTTGATTCCTGGAACTCTATATTCATCAAGAACTGTAAAAAACCACTATCGCAGGCCCTTCACATTCTTTGGAGACAAACCCTAGATACTGGCGTTATCCCTGACATACTAAAAGCAGCAGAGATAGCACCACTCCATAAAGGAGGAAATAAGGCTGAGACAAAAAATTACAGACTGATAGCACTAACATCGCACATTATAAAAATCTTTGAGAGCAGAAGTGCAACAGGTATTCAGGGAGAACTCTATCAACATCAGAGGCCCGAGACTGTTCAACACGCTTCCACTACACATAAGGGGCATAACTGGCCGACCCCTCACAGTGTTCAAGAGAGAACTTGACAAACACCTCTAAAGGATACCTGATCAACCAGGCTGTGACTCATACGTCAGACCACGAGCAGCCGCGTCCAACAGCCTGGTTGACCAGTCAAGCAACCAGGAAGCCTGGTCGACGACGACCGGGCCGCGGGGACGTTGAGCCCCGAAATCATGACAAGGTAACTGCAAGGTAACCGCTCCCCCCACAACCCATCTACCAACATCTGGGAGTCCTGGCCGCACTGCAGCCCCTCTTTAGAGTCTGAAGTTTTTACACTTCCCGGACGAGAGGGAGCTTCCTGTAAAAGTTAGTCTGGTGAAGATAGGCACCGGACTTGAGGGAGAGTATGTGAGCGAGCCAGAGAGCGAATGCAAGGGTGAGAACGAGCGAAAAAGAGAAAGAGAGTGAACAAAAGTGAGAGAGCGAATGAGGAACAGTAACAGTTAGGGCAAAAAGTAAAATTGAGAGAGAGACAGCGAGAGCAAGTAATGAGAAATGTACAGCAGCAAGAGAGTATGAATGAGAACGAGCGAGAGAGGAAGAGCGAAAGCAAGAATAAATGAGAAAGAGAACAAGAGAGAGAGAGATTACGAGCACCTTTAAATTCAGGGATTCCATCACAATGCTCAAATCACCGGTGCTGTCCCGCCTTGAGTACTGCTTGATGCTCACATTTCCCTTCAGACCAGCAGAGATTACTGGAATACAGGGAATACTGAGAACATACGGCATACACAGACACGATAAAGTACCTAAACTATTGCGATCGTCTGAAAGCCCGGAGACGAGAGTAGAATCAAATAATATATACATGGAGGATACTGGAGGGCCAGGTCCCAAATTTTGGCAGTAGAATAACAGCACACAAGCGAAAGATATGGAAGGAAGTGCAGAATGGAGCCAATGAAGAGTAGAGGTGCCATAGGCAGACAACACTGTATGAACGGTCAGAGGTACACCGTTGTTCAATATCCTCCCAGCAAGTATAAGAAATATCCCCGGAACAAAAGTGGAAGTCTTCAAGAAAAAAATAACTTGGCAGTTTTTTTTTTTTTTGTAAGAAGTGCCGGACCAACCGGGCTGTGGTGGATATATGGGCCTGCGGGCTGCTCCAAGCAACAGCCTGGTGGACCAAGCTCTCACAAGTCGAGCCTGGCCTTGGGCCGGGGAGAACTTCTGGGAGAAAAACTCCCAGAATCCCATCCATGTTCACTCCAGAGAGAGTGGGAGTGAGAGCGAAAGCAAGAATGAGTGATAGTGAGAAAGCCAGAATGAGTGAGAGCGAGAGCAAGAGTAAGAGAAGGAGAGCAGACCCAAACATGCTTAGGGAGAGTCAGCAAACAAGAGCAGGTAAGAAAGTGTGGCTAAAGTGAAGGGGAGAGTAAAGAGGAACATCAGGGGGCTTGGACCTAAAAACTTGAACAAGAAGGTAAACAGGGAGAAGAGACTGGGAAGGAGATTAAACAGAGGGGAGGTGGGGAAAGGAAACTAAAAGAGAGAGAGAGAGAGACACGGATTAAAAAGGGGAGGAGATAAAATAAAATAGATGAGGACAGAGGAAGGGAGGAAGCGAATGAGAGAAAGGGATGAGATAAAAAGGAAGAATGATGCCGCAAGGAGTGTAGACTGGGGATGAATACTTGTGAGAAGTGTGACGTACTGGACGGACGGACGGACGGAGAGGCTGACGGTCAGTCAGACTAAATGACTTTCAGGCAGACAGTGACGACCAGCTTGACAAACTAACATTCTCAGACGGACGGGTACATGGAGAGGCGGACAGGAAGCCGGACGTTTATAAAACAGACGTACAGACGCGTATACTAATACAGTAAATGCATTGACGGGTAGTGAGGACAGAGAACAGATATTCGGTAGGAAACTCGTCAGACAGGAGACTTAAGATGGCAAGGGACAAGGAGGAGGATTAACTAGGGATCAGGAGACTAGAAGGAGGATTAATTAGGGGTCTAGGGACTAGGAGGACCTAGTCCAGGGATCAGGAGACTAGAAGGAGGATTAACTAGGGGTCTAGGGAGTAGGAGAACGATTAAGGGACTAGGAGGAGGATTAACTACGGATCAGGAGACTAGGAGGAGGATTAACTACGGATCAGGAGACTAGGAGGAGGATTAACTACGGATCAGGAGACTAGGAGGAGGATTAACTAGGGGTCTAGGGACTAGGAGGACGGGGGGGGGGACTAGGTATCTTATATAATTGAGTTGAAATAAACAACTATGGCTACAGTTGTGTCTTGTACGAAATACACACACACATACAAAATAATAGTGTACCCAAAATATATAAATTGTCAATAGTGTTCTGCAGTCTCACACACACACACACACACACACACACACACACACACACACATACACACACACACACACACACACTGCGTCAAACTTCCAGTTACGCCAAGGAAAAAAAAAGGTTTGGCTAATTACTTGATATACTGGATTTGCGACGAGGATAATTGCTTCTTTCTAAAGAAAATACGTTTTCTGCAAAATTACTTCTTCTGAAGAAGATAGAAATTCCCTTGTTACTGCACGCTCAGAAATTGCAGAAAAGGGTAAAGGGAAGATACAGGCAGTTCCAGGTATGTGTGTAGACACGGATGGAACTACGACGGGGGAAAGGGAACTATCAGGGGGGGAAAGTGCCAAGCCATTAAGACTATGTAGTACTTGGAAAAGATCAAGACAAGGAATTGGGATGGGGCGGATATTTGGGATATTTGCAATAATTGGGATATTTGCTTATGCAATGTTCGTAGCTTTAACTGGGACGGGGAGGGGGGGGGGGGAGGAAGGAATGGTGCCCAACCACTTGGACGGTCGGGGATTGAACGTCGACCTTCATGAAGGGAGACCGTGGCTCTACCGTCCAGCCCAAGTGGCTGGACGGATGGACTACGAAACGAAAATAAATTGTTACAGGATACTAATGAAAAAAGTGCAAGCACAGATCCAGACGAGCAAACAGAGCCACGGCAAAAGGGAGTTATTCAGTGAGGACAGAAATCTGCAAGATCCCCTCCCAAATCGCATCAGCAGAGAGCCACCACAGAGTATAGTGGAGATAAACTATGATAAAGTGCGAACGCGGGACCTGCCAATATTATGCATGAGGTGTGTGTAAATATGGGCTATCTGGAAGAAGAATTGGAACATGCAAATATAACCACCCAAGAAAATGCAGCAATACCCCTAAATACAGGAACATATTCCTCTGATAACGGCAAGGAAAGGAACTATGAGGAGAAAGCACCGAGCCATTACGACTATATAGCACTTGGAAGGGATCAGGATTAGGATTTGAGGGGGGGGGGGAATGGTGTTTAACCACTTGGACGGTCGGGGATTGAACGCCGACCTGCATCAAGCGAGACCGTCGCTCTACCGTTCAGCTTAAGTGGTTGGGGTAACAACAACAACAAAGAGAGCAATGAAAACGGCAGGTTGGATAACTTGGACCTTCCAAACAAGGGATGCCATACCAATGATGATACTTTTCAAGACACCAGTGCGATCTAGGATGAAATATTATTCAAACTAACAACCCCATTCAGAACCGGATAAATTGCTGACCTGGGAAGCGTGCCAAGAAAATTACTGCTAGAATCCACTCTATAAAACGTCTAATTTATTGGGACATTAAAAGTTCTAAATCTGTATTCTCTTGAGCGCAGGCGGAAGAGATACATAATAACTTTCACATGGAAAATAGTAGAGGGGCTGGTCCCAAATCTGCACACAGAAATAACACCACATGAGACCAGGAGGCATGGCAGGATGTGCAGAATACCCTAGAAACTGCAAGGAACATCCCCCGTTGAAAGCAGAGGTGCAACAGGTACTCTGAGAGAGAACTCTCATCAACAGAACAGAGAGAAATCAACATCAGAGGCCCGAGACTGTTCAACACGCTTCCACTACACATAAGGGACATAACTGGCCAGCTTCTGACGGTGTTCAAAAGAGAACTCGTTAATCCCCTGAATACCTGATCAACCAGGCTGTGAGCAGCCGTGTCCAACAGCCTGGTTAGTCGGAGGAGCAACCAAGAGACCTGGTCAGAGACCGGGCCACGGGGCCGTTGATCTACGGAACCACCACAAGGTTGGTAGGTAGGTAGTGAGGACTACGAGGGCGAGCAGCTAGAAGAACTAGAAGACCAGGAGGAGGACAGGTAACTAGGAGACTTGTGAGGGCGGAGGATTTGGAAGGGGGAGAAGGAAGGAAGAGATGAGGAGGGGCAAAAATGGGATATGGAGGAGGGTTGAGGAAGGAGGGGAATAAAGAAATAAGCGGTAAGGAAGGGAAGGGAGAGGTGAGGAAGAATTTGAGTAGTTCAGAGGTGAGCAGGAAATTGCTAGCGGAGACGAGAAGATTTGGCGCGGGACTGAAGATTTCACGACCCGCCGGGAGAGGGAGAGAGAGAGAGAGAGAGAGAGTGAGAGTGAGAGTGAGAGAGAGAGAGAGAGAGAGAGAGATGTAACAAACTAGGCTGTTGTAAGAATTATCCAGAGTGGTTTATCGACAAAAGAGAATGGGAAGCTGAGCCGCATGGTGACCTGACCCCCAGGGGAATTCGCGGTGGAAATAACCGACGCTTTGTTCATAACTACGTATAATGAATCATCCTATAGTATTCAGTAAATTAGAGAAAATTAGCCTTTATTCATTTTGCATTAAAATTGGATTGTATAATAGTACTGGATACAATATCAAGAGTATTCTAATTATTGAGTTTAAGTCACCATCAGTGACGTCACGAATCGGATCTAACTTTTAAGGCGGAGTGACCGGCGGTCATAGGTCAGCAGGGTTGACATGTCTAATATTTCTCAAAGTTTTAATAACCATTTTTGTGATCGGGAACAGCTCTGCCGTTAGATGTTTGTAATTTAATTCAGTAAAATAATTCAACCAGTCTGGATCAATTAAGTACAACAGAGTTTAATTGTTATAACTTAACCTTGCTAAAGTAACTGGGTAAGCGATGCGGAACAATACAATACTCTGTCTGGGGTAGTCCAGACAAGGAAAAAATCAGTGTGGTCACGGAAGCAGCTAGGAGAGGTCAAACATCTTACCTCTCCCCTAGACCAGCCAAGACATCTAGCTGGTAGCCCAAGGTATAGTTGCTATGGTTATGTATAGAAATAGTCTTCTCATTTGCCATTCAGGTCAAGTAGGGAGTGTTAAAGTGATAGGGAGTGAACACATTTAGATTTTGTTTTAGTTTTCTTTTAATAAATTAAATTTGTTATTAATTTGCATTTTATTGTTTCCATTTGGTTATGTGTAAACTTGTCCTGGTCACGTGGTCCACACGAGGCAGAGTTGCATTGGGCGCCGATTCTAACATCGAATCGGAATTATCAGTACCGTGTAATTTATTCCACACTCAAGGTCATCGTTTATAGTGGGGATCAAGCCCCTAGGTTGATTAATTAGCGTGATCGATCCAGACCTCGATCATTGCTCTTGTATTACTGGTCTGGTGGTGGCAGCAGAGGTGACTCTAGGGTTTTGTTCAGAGCTTAGGTCACGTCATACTGGGTGTAGAATCCTAAGTCGGTCAATCGTCTTAGGACCACGTGGCGTGGAGTTGGCTTTGGTAAAAGTTTTGGAGTCCCTTGGTTTAGAAATAAAAGTAAGAATACGGGTAGAGGGAGTAGAAAGAAGGAAGTAAAGAGAGAGGAACCTAACCCGTGTTACAATGGTGGCAGCGGTGGGATCGATTTTTTTTTTTCGATTACTCAATATGAACAATTGATACAAAACAACAAAGTTGGCTCTGAACATCTGTGTAAAGAACATCTGGACACTTTTGTTTAAATGTTGAAAAACAGATTTAGAATCAATACTTTATAAATGTTGAAAAACAGAGTTAGAATCACAATATTTTAAATGTTGAAAAACAGATTTAAAATAATTCTGGTATAATATATGAATTTTACTCTATAAATTGGTCAGTAATCAAAATCGAAGCCCCTGTGTAATTGTCTCAGCCCAGAACAAACGGTTATGGAAAATTATGTTGTGCTATTTTTTTCAGAATGTTTGAACACAGGAGAGGCGGACCAATATAAACATTGACACTTCTAGTGAGTGAGAACACTTGGCTGTACAGTCAGCTGAAACCTGTGATATAGTATAGGAATTTTTTTTTATATTTTTAGATACATGTAATAAACGTTAGGTGTGTTCCTTAACATGTCAAGGTTGACATTGATGGGGAGTGGTTAGTACACGGATGTGAACTGATAGTTCCGTAGTACGCTCCCGGATGACTGAAAGTTCAGTCTGATGATATAACTTTAATGTTTGTTTGAGCACGGTGTGGCCGGCTCTAGAGGACACATGGACTTGGCTAGTGAAGAGCCAAGAGAGTTTAATAGCTAGTTTTTGATGGTAGAGTAGGGACATGTTATTTAGCTATGTCAGTAAGGGTAGGATGTATGTTTCCTGATATTAGAGGATTGCTGTCAGTTGACAGCTGAGAAATTTATGAAATATGAACATGTTCATTATGATGTTGGACTATTATTTGTCAAATTTTATTAGTTAGGTTAGCTTTTGTTTGTGGCATGAGTTGAATTGTGGGTTTGGATACTAAACCTCGTGAATTTTAACAAATTAACAAGGTTTACTAAGTGCTTGTGCGGGGGGGTTGTAACAAACTAGGCTGTTGTAAGAATTATCCAGAGTGGTTTATCGACAAAAGAGAATGGGAAGCTGAGCCGCATGGTGACCTGACCCCCAGGGGAATTCGCGGTGGAAATAACCGACGCTTTGTTCATAACTACGTATAATGAATCATCCTATAGTATTCAGTAAATTAGAGAAAATTAGCCTTTATTCATTTTGCATTAAAATTGGATTGTATAATAGTACTGGATACAATATCAAGAGTATTCTAATTATTGAGTTTAAGTCACCATCAGTGACGTCACGAATCGGATCTAACTTTTAAGGCGGAGTGACCGGCGGTCATAGGTCAGCAGGGTTGACATGTCTAATATTTCTCAAAGTTTTAATAACCATTTTTGTGATCGGGAACAGCTCTGCCGTTAGATGTTTGTAATTTAATTCAGTAAAATAATTCAACCAGTCTGGATCAATTAAGTACAACAGAGTTTAATTGTTATAACTTAACCTTGCTAAAGTAACTGGGTAAGCGATGCGGAACAATACAATACTCTGTCTGGGGTAGTCCAGACAAGGAAAAAATCAGTGTGGTCACGGAAGCAGCTAGGAGAGGTCAAACATCTTACCTCTCCCCTAGACCAGCCAAGACATCTAGCTGGTAGCCCAAGGTATAGTTGCTATGGTTATGTATAGAAATAGTCTTCTCATTTGCCATTCAGGTCAAGTAGGGAGTGTTAAAGTGATAGGGAGTGAACACATTTAGATTTTGTTTTAGTTTTCTTTTAATAAATTAAATTTGTTATTAATTTGCATTTTATTGTTTCCATTTGGTTATGTGTAAACTTGTCCTGGTCACGTGGTCCACACGAGGCAGAGTTGCATTGGGCGCCGATTCTAACATCGAATCGGAATTATCAGTACCGTGTAATTTATTCCACACTCAAGGTCATCGTTTATAGTGGGGATCAAGCCCCTAGGTTGATTAATTAGCGTGATCGATCCAGACCTCGATCATTGCTCTTGTATTACTGGTCTGGTGGTGGCAGCAGAGGTGACTCTAGGGTTTTGTTCAGAGCTTAGGTCACGTCATACTGGGTGTAGAATCCTAAGTCGGTCAATCGTCTTAGGACCACGTGGCGTGGAGTTGGCTTTGGTAAAAGTTTTGGAGTCCCTTGGTTTAGAAATAAAAGTAAGAATACGGGTAGAGGGAGTAGAAAGAAGGAAGTAAAGAGAGAGGAACCTAACCCGTGTTACAGAGAAGGGAGGGAGGGGGAAGGAAAGGGAAGAACGCAGTGTGGAAAGGGAGGGGAGGGAGTGAACAGTCTGGATAAGGACTAATACATGTTAAAAACAACGCGCGCCAAGATCAAGGAAAGATGTACGGGTTTCGTAAGTGGTTGCGTAAATGTATAATAAATCCTGGCGCTGGTATTTTGGTTCAAAATTGTACATACACAATCAGTGTGTACATACAGATTGTACCAATTAACCCGAGACTCTACACGACATAATCTCACATCAATGAATTGGCACTACAGCTCTGTCTCTAAACGATCGGAACTATCTGCGCTAACAGCTTACTAGATCAAGCCTCCACCAGGAGACCTGGGCACAAATTCACGAAGCAGTTACGCAAATACTTACGAACGTGCACATCTTTCCTCAATCTTTGACGGCTTTGGTTACATTTATTAAACAGTTTACAAACAAGAAAACTTGCCAATCAACTGATGTTATTGTTATAAACAGCCTCCTGGTGCTTCGGAGCTCATTACTGTTTAATAATTGTAAACAAAGCCGCCAAAGATTGAGAAAAGATGTACAGGTTCGTAAGTGCTTGCGTAACTGCTTCGTGAATCTGTTCCCTGGTAGTTGGAATCGTCTCGGAGCAAGACAACGACATACACGTGGACAATAACAATTTAAATTAACACTGAAGCACTTCACAACAAATGTGTATTTGATATTCAATAGCGCTTAAGACTGCCACACAATTGCACAGTCTTCACAACAAGAGATATGCCGTCGTGGCATTTGCAACAAGAGCACACCTTTGTAGCTAATGCACACAAATGCAACAAAAACATAAGAGTGTAACAAAAAACCACGACATTGCAACCAGAACACGTTCTTGTAGCATGTACAGATCATTTCAACACGAATATACCATTATAACAACCACAACCACCACCAATAGCAAGGCCAGCAACAGCAGCAGCAACCCAAGCAACAGCCAGTTGGACCAATTAAGCTCTCTCAAATCAACCTTGTTCCCGGGCCGCTTTTGGGGGAGTAGAACAACTCCCAGAACCCCCTTCGGGGTACAACGCCAGTAGCACCACCACCAGTAGCACCAGCAACACCACCACCACCACCACCACCACCAGTAGCAGGAACACCACCAGTAGCAGCAACACCAGGCAGCAACCGTACATGGTAATGCACCAACAATGGATAATGCAAGCAGGGAAGCGCGCGCCACTCACAACCTGCATTAAATATGAATTAACCAGAGGGAACAGGATGGCGCTGTATACAGGCTCAAATTAGCAGGAAACGAAGGCATATGGCCTTTAGTGCGAGCCGGCTCTCGTAACCCCGAGCGAGACACCGCTTGTAAACCCGTGAACATAGTCTGGGGTTTACACAGCCAGTCGGGCTGTGTAAACTGCGGCCTCGGGAAGGGACTCGAACCCTGCTTATTAACGCAGCGCTGTAAATTTTCAGACACCTTTAAGCCCACGAATGGCTACATGCGGTCGTTCTAGCTGTCCAGATTTCGGGTACTTAAGGCGAATTACATCAGCAATCTTGGACAGAGACGGTAAGATGCTCAGTTTCTTTACGTGATCTTAAAGGGAATTGTAATGTTCAGATCAGATCCATAAAATAGGAAGCGGATGAATAACAATAATTAATAATAATAATAATAATTGGAGAAATTTACTACCTTAGTGTTTGAATAAAGGTGAAGGAAGGACTCAAGTCTCTTATCCAACATTAACTCAATTGGCCTAACAAACAAACAAACAAAATTTGAAGATATATATTGATGATATTTTCTCGGGGGGGGGGGGGGGGTTGATGCTGATGACGGGAACTCCATCAATGTGAACAAATCCACAAGGGCCGCGACGAGGATTCGAACCTGCGTCCGGGAGCATCCCAGACACTGCCTTAATCGACTGAGCTACGACAGGGTAAAAGGGTTGAAAGCGAAATTCTACTGAACTTACTGGATCCCGTAGCCTCTCAATGTGATTTTGGACAAATTAAATGATCAAAATATCGTTATCAAATTTGAAAAAAAAACGCATGGAACAAAATTATCTTTTTGGCCCACATGGTTGTGAAAACGATATGAGAGTGTCAGTATATTTGTCTGTCGTAAAATCAAGCACACTGATACCTATATACATTATTTTTCTTTCCATATCGACCAAGTTCAGAAAAGCCTAATTGGTCTGTTTCTCGGAGCTGTCCGAACATGTGACCTCCTAAGTTTTTAGGGTCATATATATATATATAATATATATATATATATATATATATATATATATATATATATATATATATATATATATATATATATATATATATATATATATATATATATATATATAATATGTGTGTGTGTATCACGAAAATAAACACGTGATTAAAAATGTGACAGTATTAGACCACGGAGGAAAATTGAAACAGGAATTTCCTTAAGTACTTTCGTATATTAATTGACTCCCTCTGAAGATGTATTAATTAAGTTTCAGAAAGTTCATTATGTTGATTCGATTAATATGTTGATTGTTTGTGATATGTGTCGATATAATGTTCCCGCGATACCTTGCCCACAGCTCCCAGAAACTGAGCCTTTCATCAGAAGCTGTTGCGTCCCTGGGAGAGTTTCGGAGTCCCTGGGGGAGTTTCGGAGTCCCTGGGGGAGTATAATCATAACGACGTCTTATGATGGACGCGAAGTAAGGCACTCTGCCTAAAATATATAAACGCAAGCTCTGAGAATCTTGTTGAGATTACGGGCTATTCATGCCCGTGCCACCTCTTGGGTGGCTTAATCTTCATCAATCACTCACTCAATCTTGTACAGAATATTGTATGCAGCACCTTGGGAAAGGAAGTAGGTTGTATACGAATTTTTTTTTTAATACATTTATACATGTATTGGGCCTTTTCTTCAATAATAGTAATTATCATCGTCATACATGTGTCCTGGCTAAGATACATGCTGCTCATGCGTGGTGTGTCCTGGCTAAGATACATACTTCTGTACTTCATTTCGGAGCCAACCACTGCTGTATTTCCAAATGAATATTATGTACTAGATTATGCTTTAGGCAAATTTCATATCCCGTTAATGCCCTGTTTTGTATTCTGTAAATATGGGGATATTGCAAACGGTGTCTGGGCATATTTCCCGCCGTTCTTTGTTAATTAAACTATGGCAAGCAGAAAAACACATTAAAAGTGTATTTGGAATTAACTTTGAGTCGAGTCGAGGCGGGTTTGTGCAACCAGTCTGATTTGTGGGGTCCAGAGTTGGTGGGTGGTAGTTGGTAGTTATGGTGGCTGGTAGTTGGTGGCTCGTAGTTGGTAGTTATGGTGGCTGGTAGTTGGTGGTTGGTGGCTGATAGTTACTGTGGTTGGAAGTTAATGACTATGTCTGGGTGTCTGGCTGTAAGGAATGGTGTCAAATAACCTCCTTGAAGAGTAAGGGAAGCAATATAAGTACCTTAACTTGAGGTGGTGGTTCCGATGATCAATGCCTCGGCGGCCCGATCTCTGACTTAGCCCTCCTAGCGGCTGTCAAATCAAACCAGGTTGTTAAGACGCCAATGCTCGCACTCTGATGTGATCAGGTATCCTTTGGTCTTTATTGAGACAATTTTATATATAAAGTGGGTATAGCCAGCGACCTCTTTGGGCGTTCACGAGAGAGCCTAATAAACACCTTCAAACGGCACCTGATCAAAGGAACTGTGACTCTTGCGTCAGCCTGCGTGAACCTTGGTTGATCAGACCGTCAACTAGGATCGCCGGGTTTGAGAACGGGCCGCCGGGCCATTGATCCACGGTACCACCTCAAGGTGAAACCTCGGCGTGGTAACAAGGGCCACACAATGCATTTAAAAACAGCGTCATAAATACTAGTGTAACAATTGTAATTAGGGGGTCATAAATACAGGGGGAGGGGGGGGGTTTGGCGTTACAGTCAAGACCTCAATTACAGGTTGCGTGCTGTAGCCTACTTCTGGGTTCTTCATTGTTAGTCTGTCTGTAAAAGATAAATATATTGGAAAATTGAGACATAAATTCGCTGACGATGTTGATAAGGAGATAGCAGCAGTTATTCTGTTCTGCCTTCGTGTCTTCTCAGGCTCGTCTCTAAGACGTTTTAATTCTTTGTTTTAATGACATCCGCTTTTGTTGGTTTTTCTCTGTGTGTAGTTATATTTGTGTGCCGGTGGGTATTGTGGCTCTTCTTGTCTCGCGAAAGTATTGTGGCTCTTTCGACCTGGCGAAAGTATTGCGGATCTTCCGACCTCGTGAAGGTATTGCGGATCTTCCGACCTCGTGAAGGTATTGCGGATCTTCCGACTTCGCGAAGGTATTGCGGATCTTCTGACCTCGCGAAGGCATTGTGGATCTTCCGACCTCGCGAAGGTATTGCGGATCTTCCGACCTCGTGAAGGTATTGCGGATCTTCCGACATCGCGAAAGCATTGCGGATCTTCCGACCTCGCGAAAGCATTGCGAATCTTCCGACCTCGCGAAGGTATTGCGGATCTTCCGACCTCGCGAAGGTATTGCGGATCTTCCGACCTCGTGAAGGTATTGCGGATCTTCCGACCTCGTGAAGGTATTGCGGATCTTTCGACCTCGTGAAGGTATTGCGGATCTTCCGACCTCGTGAAGGTATTGCGGATCTTCCGACCTCGCGAAGGTATTGCGGATCTTCTGACCTCGCGAAAGCATTGTGGCTCTTCTTACCTCGCGAAGGTATTGCGGATCTTCCGACCTCGTGAAGGTATTGCGGATCTTCCGACCTCGCGAAGGTATTGCGGATCTTCCGACCTCGCGAAGGTATTGCGGATCTTCTGACCTAGCGAAAGCATTGTGACTCTTTTTACCTCGTGAAAGTATTGCGATGGGGATCATCTTACCAGGCAGCGAAGTCACTGAGCTCGTTTGATCATGCGGTAAAAGACAACATTGGCAGCCCTCGGTGGATCAGGCGTGATAATATCTTCTGGACAGTGATTTTGGGTTCTTTCCTGTTATTGTTGGGAACATGGAAGCGGGAGGAGCCAGGCACAGTGCCATTGCCAGCCCCCCTCTCCCCCATGTTATTGCAAGTTCTTTTGATGTTGCACGGTAATGGTCTGTTTTGTTGCTAGCTGTGTGTGTGTGTGTCACTAGAGTTACCTTTACCTGAGGAGATTGTTATGCCCATTGCTGCTGCTGCTGCTGCTGTTGCTGTAGGTGTTGATACTGATGGTGATGCTGTTGATCATGCTGTGATGCTGTTTTCTGGTGATAATGATGACACCTTTCCTGGTGCTGCTATTTTTGCTGATGCTGATATTGCTGCTGGTGATACTGTTGTTTCTGCTAATGCTGTTGGTAATGTTGCTGCCGCTGCTGCAATCGCAACGCGGCAGCCTGTTACCATACAGAAAGATAGCAAATGTTATCATGTGCATAGCCAGACAGGGAAATGGGATAACTGTCTCTTATGACGGGTCATGGGCAAATCTACCCACAGTACCGTCTCTTGGCGACGTAACGCAACGTAACCTTAACACCGGTAGGAGTGGTACACTACGACCAAGGAGTCCAAGGTGTACCGGACCAATCGGGCTGTGGTGGATATGTGGGCCTGTGGGCCGCTCCAAGCAACAGCCTAGTGGACCAAGCTCTCACAAGTCAAGCCTGGCCTCGGGCCGGTGTCTGGGAGTAGAAGAACTCCCAGAACCCCATCAACCAGGTATCAACCAACCGGCAATAATGACCACCTTAAACAGTAACGGCTGCCTAACATCACCGCCGGACATGCAAAAAGGATAATTTGGAGCCTAAAGTGGAGGATAGAGGAAATTCATTTGCATACACAATAAGAGACTGACATGTGTTGGAAATATAATTCACAAATACGTGCAGGGTCAAGCCAGCACTCGGTGGGATGTTTGGCTGTGTGTGGGTGCACCAAACACGGCCAACAGCATCCACCAACCTCACTGGGTTGCACTTTAAGCGTCACGAAATACGAGTCAGTTGTGTATGCAAATTGTATTTACTTTCATTTACACCGCACATTTATTTGTGCGCTCTTTCCAATGTTGTCGATGAATGAGGAGTCGCCTCTACCCGGATGTGTCTGGAATGAACAATTTTACCTTGTCGAGGGTGACGTTGTTCTGGAGCTCGAGCACTTCTGCTGCTGCTTGTCCGAGGATGAGCAGACAAGAGCTAGGGCAAGCCAGCCACCCTCACACCTACATTTCAAGTCAAAGCAGCGATCAGAATAGAGTTTCAACCCCACACACCCGCAGCTGACTGACTAAATTTTGAGTTTCAGTGATGTGTCCGGGAGTGGGAGGAAAAGGTTACGAAGACCCGGGTTTTCAAATTACGGGCTATTCATGCCCGTGCCACCTCTTGGGTGGCTTAATCTTCACCAATCAATCGGGTCTTCAGGGGCGAAGAAGCTACCTGCCAGCAGCTAACGCAGAACCCCAATCCATGATTATTCAGACGCGCTCAACTGCTCTTTACTAGTATAATCAGGCGTCTGATGCTATGCTATATTAGTGAGCGGAGTTTGTATACTGCCGCCGCTGCTGCTACTACTGCTGCTGCTGCTACTACTGCTGCTGCTGCTGCTGCTGCTGCTGCTGCTGCTGCTGCTGCTGTGTTTAGGGTCTACCGTTCTGCTCTCCCAACTTTTTCCTCATAAAATTTAATATACTACTCACGGTCCGGATTTCAAAAGCGAACGTGACATACCGCTGAAAATGTTTTAAAACAACAGAGGGAAAAGTTGCCGCGTGTTCGGCTAATTGTGAGCGGTGTACGCCCCCGTCTCACTTTTGTTTCTGCGTATGTACTCACTTTTTTGGAAGCTTTCGCAACTTTTTACATTGATTTTATATTTGAAACGTTTATTTTTCATCTGTTGTCGAAGGAATATCGATGGATTAGCTCAACTGGGAGTCATCTTAGGAATAGGAGGATGCTAACCTGGAGCATACCTTGAGGTTACCTTGAGGTGCTTCCGGGGCTTAGCGTCCCCGCGGCCCGGTCGTCGACCAGGCCTCCTGGTTGCTGGACTGATCAACCAGGCTGTTAGACGCAGCTGCTCGCAGCCTGACGTATGAGTCACAGCCTGGTTGATCAGGTATCCTTTAGAAGTGATCTAGCATACCTAGATCACAGATATGGGAGGATGCTGTGATCAATCGGGAGCCATCTTAGGCATGGGAAGATGCTGTGATCAACTTTGGCTCATCTTTGGAGAGGTGTGTAAACTGGACATCATAATACTGTTTTACGTTACGAATATGTCAGTGTTATTCATTCTAATGTCCGTCCGTCCGTCCGCGTCTGTAACACCCCGTCCACCTGTCCATTCGGCCAGCGTCCACCTGATCATTCACCACACTCATCAACAGTTGAGTAATGGTTGATGACTGCGACGGATCAACAGGCAGGCGGACAGCTGGAAAATGATGCTGGGTGTGGGAACTCGCTTAGCGGCCCAGCCTGCTCTCTCTGGGACTCTCATCACAATCCCCAACATTGTTTTGAAAAAAATGTGAAATTCAAAAAGAAAGGAAAAGTGTAGCAGGAATGCAGTTGGGTGTGTGTACTCGCCTATTTGAGTCGGCAGGATGGAGCTCTTGGACCCCGCCTGTCTAGCCGCTGGTTGTTTAAAGCAATGACTCCTGCCCTATTTTTCAATCATATCTACTTTTAAAATTATGAATGGAGTTTGCTTCCACAATCAGCTACTTTATCTCATTCCATTTTCCCACTACTCTTACGCTAATTTAAAACTTTTTAACATATCTATGATTCATCTGAGTCTCAAGCTTCCATCTATACCTTGTTTTATTGGTATTCAATGTGAACATTTCTTCTATTTCCACCCTGTCACTCCCCCTCAGTATTTTTTATGTCTCTGTCATGTCACCCCTCCCTCATTTTTTCTAGCGTTGTCAGATTCAGTTCTTTCAGTCGCTCTTCATATCACATGTCTTATAATTCTAGGACGAGCCTGGTCACAAACTGCTGAACCTTTTCTAATTTCCTTGCGCGTTTCTTCAGGTGGGGCTCCATGACGGGGCAGCATACTCTAAGACTGGTCTCACGTAGGCAGTGTAAAGCACTCTAAATACCGCCTTATCTAGTTAACTAAATGATGCTACAACTTTAGCTACTGTAGCGTACGCTGCTGCCCATTATCCTATTTATTATGTGCCTCTGGAGTTAGGTTCGGTGTTACGTCCACTCACAGGTCTCTTTCTCCAGTCGTCACAGTTTCTCTTCATTGTGCACTGACGTCTCTTTGGTCTCCTGTCGCTTGCTCCCATTTCCATCACTTTACACTGGCTCGTGTTGAACTCTAGTAGCCATTTCTCCGACCATCTCAGCAACTTGTTCAAGTTTCCTTGGAGGATCATACAATTCACATCTGTCACAAATTGTCTCGTTAATTACCCGTCATCCACAAACATCGACACTCCTGTAGACATGTCGTTTATGTGTACTGGAAATAGAACTGGTCCCAGGACCGATCCTTGAGATGCTCCACTTGTAATTGTTCGACAGTCCGTAATTGTAATTGACAGTTTTAATTAACAGTTACTGTGAAGACAGTAATTGTTGACAGTTCTCGTCCCCTTACTGTTAATTTCTGGCTACTCCCTGTTTGGTAATTCTTTACCCATGTTAGGGCTTTTCCGCTTACTCCAGCCTGCCTATCAGGTTTGTAAATTAACCTCTTAGGTGAGGTACTGTATCAAAGTCTTTATGGCAGTCCAGAAATGTGCAGTCTGCCCATCTTTCCCTGTCCTGCCTTATTCTTGTTACTTTTATCATATAACTCGCGCAGGTGGTGTTAAAGATGATTTCCCGTTTGTTTACATACTTAAATCATCTCTTAAGTGTGTAAGTATAATTATAATAATCATTGAGTCGGGGGACAGGCAGCCAGTTTATATATACAGTTCAAGTTAGGCTTTTATCGAGGTCCCTGGGGGAGGGAGAAGGGTCGAATTACTAACACTTCCCAGGATCGAACCCCACAACAAGCTGACTCACTCCTGGGTACCTATTTACTGCATTAGGTGACAGGAAACGCGTCTTACCATTTCATTCCCATTAGGATTCGAACCCGGAATTCTCCATTTTTAAGTCGAGAACGAACCCGGCTGTACTACCGGGATCCTAACGAGTCTGAACCTGATTATTCTTTCAAATACTTTTTAAGGGATACGAGGTAACCTCACCCCCCCCCCCCCTTCCTTTCTCTCTCGCGCTCCCTCTCTTCTGTCTCACTCCTTCTCTCACTCCTTCTCTCTCTCCTTCTCTCTCTCCTTCTCTCTCTCCTCTCTCCTTCTCTCTCTCCTTCTCTCTCTCCTTCTCTCTCTCCTTCTCTCTCTCCTTCTCTCTCTCCTTCTCTCTCTCCTTCTCTCTCTCCTTCTCTCTCTCCTTCTCTCTCTCCTTCTCTCTCTCCTTCTCTCTCTCCTTCTCTCTCTCCTTCTCCCCTCCCTTTAATACTCTTTCCCCTTTAATCAATCGGAAACCATTTTCCCCTCTTTTTATTTATCAGTTGTGGCGGCTTGCAACACAACAATTGTTTTGTGGGGCGAGGCGCGGCTTCCCGCGGGGGGGGGGGGGGGGGGGAAGGGGGCAGGAGTCCGCACCGGTCCCTGGCCCCCTCTCATTATCGCAGGTGATTTTGTCCCTGCGACAGGTGTGTGCTTGGCTGCAGGTGTGTGTGTGTGTGTGTGGCCTATTTCAGGTGTGTTGCCTATTTCATTGTTTAAATCATCCTATCAACTTGAAGGATGAATCTTCCATACAGTGCAATAACAAACTTTCTTTTTTACCCCTGAAAGCAAATTAATATTATTATATATTGTGGGATTATGTAGAGTTAGGTCTAGGTTAGGTGAGGTGTTTTGGTCTTGGATTTAGGGAGTGTTTACACTACAGGCTGGAGGTAGACGAAGCATATCTCGAGTGTATCACTGTATATCACTGTGATATACTCCCCACTAGGGCTGTGTGGTGGTGCGAACCTGGGACCAAGGCATTGCCAAGCCCCCATACTCTGTAAACATACGTTGTTGAATATGATCGAAAGGGTAATGATTCTAACACAAATCTTCTCAGTATTTCTTATGTTTTTCTTCACTGTCGAGGGTAATTGAAAAATTAACTCTCCAAAGTTCATTTTCACATTGTTATTTATGGTCTTACACCTAAAAAGCGTTTCACAAGAGACTTCTCACATTTTCAAAGACGCCCATATATATATATATATATATATATATATATATATATATATATATATATATATATATATATATATATATATATATATATATATTTCCTTACATTCCTTAAGAAGGAATTTCCTTACATTCATTCCTTCTGAAGATGTATTCAATATACGAAAGTACTTAAGGAAATACATTGTCATATATATATATATATATGTCGTACCTAGTAGCCAGAACGCACTTCTCAGCCTACTATGCAAGGCCCGATTTGCCTAATTAGCCAAGTTTTCCTGAATTAATATATTTTCTCTAATTTTTTTCTTATGAAATGATAAAGCTACCCATTTCATTATGTATGAGGTCAATATTTTTTTATAGGAGTTAAAATTAACGTAGATATATGACCGAACCTAACCAACCCTACCTAACCTAACCTAACCTATCTTTATAGGTTAGGTTAGGTTAGGTAGCAGAAAAAGTTAGGTTAGGTTAGGTTAGGTAGTCGAAAAACAATTATTTCATGAAAACTTGGCTTATTAGGCAAATCGGGCCTTGAATAGTAGGCTGAGAAGTGCATTCTGGCTACTAGGTACGACATATATATATATATATATATATATATATATATATATATATATATATTATATATATATATATATATATGTCGTACCTAGTAGCCAGAACTCACTTCTCAGCCTACTATTCAAGGCCCGATTTGCCTAATAAGCCAAGTTTTCATGAATTAATTTATTTACTATAATTTTTTTCTTATGAAATGATAAAGCTACCCTTTTCACTATGTATGAGGTCAATTTTTTTTTATTGGAGTTAAAATTAACGTAGATATATGACCGAACCTAACCAACCCTACCTAACCTAACCTAACCTATATATATAGGTAAGGTTAGGTTAGGTAGCCAAAAAAAGCTAGGTTAGGTTAGGTTAGGTAGGTTAGGTAGACGAAAAAACATTAATTCATGAAAACTTGGCTTATTAGGCAAATCGGGCCTTGCATAGTAGGCTGAGAAGTGAGTTCTGGCTACTAGGTACGACATATATATATATATATATATATATATATATATATATATATATATATATATATATATATATATATATATATATATATATATATAATAAGAATTGCTGTAGTCAGTGTTTGACTGTTGTGAACGGGGCAACACTTTGTTTTGACGATGGGCTGATTAAAGTTTACCAGCTTGGACACTTCACAACCCAAAGTTGTTATTGTTATAACCTCGTAGTGCTTCGGAGCTCAAACTGTTGACTCAATGTAAACAAAGATGGCGTGATGATAATGATTACTGTTAATGTATTGCCAGTGATTCATTAGTCGTGGTTTGACGGTTTCTTTCTTATTTCCAGGTAAGAT
This sequence comes from Procambarus clarkii, assembly GCF_040958095.1. Classification (NCBI taxonomy): domain Eukaryota; kingdom Metazoa; phylum Arthropoda; class Malacostraca; order Decapoda; family Cambaridae; genus Procambarus; species Procambarus clarkii. Next base: position 41,700,424 of record NC_091166.1, on the reverse strand, counting down.
ATGAGGTCACTTGAGGCAGGAGGAGGAGGAGGCGGCAAGATCCTCCGCAGCCAGGTGAGCATCTTGTAAAACACGCAGCATCTCTCTCAAACCATCTCCGTTTCAGTATTAATATGTAATATTTGATCATGAATGTGCATTTATGCACATGAATTAAAATTTGGAAACGGTGCAGGCGTGTGGGCGCGCTGGCGAGCGCCAGTAACAAAATGGCCGACGAATTGAGCGTGCTCTCGTACCTCTTTTTGTGAACCTTTTCTCCGACCTTGACTTTTTTGACCTTTCGGGCTTCAAAATCGGCACTCTAAGGATATCTGATTCCGTGTCTTTACTAAGCTTAAAGCTGAATGTTCCGTGACTGACGCCACCTTAGTCCGTGGCCACAGGTCTTGTAGAAAGCCCCGAGCACCCCCCCCTCCCCCCATGGTAAATTCTCTCCTAGCTTAAGAAAGTGTGAAGTTGTTCAAGTATGCCACATAATACATTAGCATTTAACATATCACACTAAATACAACATAGCAAAGTATACAACATAATATACAACATGAAATGTATTTCCAGTGACCTATTATTAAATAAGTACATCAATAAGATGTAAATAACATCATCAAGCACATAAAATATATAAATATATAACGCATATAACATAGAAGGTATATAACATGATAAGTAATAAATAGGTGGCCAGTGGGGAGAAGGAAGGAATTATGAAGGGAAAGCGCCAAGCCATTACGACTGTATAGTACTGGGAAGGGGTCAGGATAAGGATTTGGGATGGGACGGGGGGAAAGGAATGGTGCCCCAACTACTTGGACGGTCGGGGATTGAACGCCAACCTGCATGAAGTGAGACCGTCGCTCTACCGTCCAGCCCAAGTGGCCGGTGAGGAGAGGGAAGATTAAAAATTAAAAAAAAAATAAAGGAGAGGGATTATTAAAATAGTAAGTATTTAAAGAGGCGTTAACACACACATTTATTCTCCATCAATATTAAATGGAATGTCAAGAATAAGATTAAAGTGTTTGAATGTGATTTTATACGAGTTATTCTGGTAATTAAACCTGGCTGATATTTCAATTACGAATTAACAAACGCTTGTTAATTGGTTTGTAGTTGGGGATAGAGGTGAGGTAATAATTGGGAGCCGGTATGACTATATAGCACCTGGAAAGGATATCAGACAGACGAAGTGGGAATGAACGGTGCTCAACTAATTATCATTTGAAACTTTGGGGATCGAACGCCGGCCCAGGGATGACGCGAGGCCGTCGATCCAAGTCGGGAGGCTCCCAACCATGGGTCCATCCGACTAATATAATGTTCTGTATTATACACGAACAATTAAGAACCATTTACGTGTGATGAACAAAATGTCGCCTGCAGTTTTAACCGAGAATAACAATGCTGGTCTTGTGGCATACGCGTGTACTGTGTGTGTGTGTGTGTGTGTGTGTGTGTGTGTGTGTGTGTGTGTCGCAGCAACGCCCACTGTCAATTGTGTTAACTCTGTCTATTGTGTTGTAGGTGTTGTGTAGGTAGGTGCTCAAAGCTCTCCAAATGTACTCACTAGAAAGCAGACGAGAGAGATAACAAATAATATATACATGGAAAATACTGGAAGGCCAAGTCCCAAGTCTACACAGTAAAATAACAACGAACTGGAGTGAACGATATGGAAGAAAATGCAGAATAGAACCAGTGAAGAGCAGAGGTGCCATAGGCTCAACCAGAGAACACTGTATAAACATCAGAGGTCCACGGTTGTTCAACGTCCTCCCAGCGAGCATAAGAAATATTGCCGGAACAACCGTGGACATCTTCAAGAGAAAACTAGATAGTTTCCTCCAAGGAGTGCCGGACCAACCGGGCTGTGGTGGGCCTGCGGGCCGCTCCAAGCAACAGCCTAGTGGACCAAGCTCTCACACAGTCAAACCTGGCCTCGGGCTGGGTTGGGGGAGTAGAAGAACTCTCAGAACCCCATCAAACAGGCATGAAATCCTGAGTAGGCTTCAGTATAAGCCTCAGGAATCCTAGAGGATTCAGTGCAATCCCAGGTTGCTAGGCTTTTTTTGACCATGCCGCGGTGCAGTGGTCTAGATCACGTTTCCTGGGAGTGCCCAGTGCATAGGTTCGAATCGCCCTCATGGCTTCTACTATTTTTTTCAATCGTAATAATAATACTGAACAATAATGATAACGATTGTACTAGTACCGGGTACTAATTACAGTAATAATATTTGTAATAACAACAGTTGTGATAACGATAACAAAATAAATTAACAAGAGTTATCTTGACACATTCAAGGGGGGGAGGAGGGAGGGGGGGGGATCAATCAACGTTGAAAATGTCGTCAGAGCGGGGGAAGAGAATCAGTTCTTTCCTAAAAGGGCTCCTCGAACCTGTCATTTAAATTTGGAACCGATGATTTATGGCTTTTAAATGTCCCAGGTAAACCAGCGACACGGAACATTTCCTCCTTCTTGCTCAAGGTCAAACTTTTCCAGCCTTTTAACTCACTCTCCGTTTATTTTCATTTATTTATTTTTTTAATAAACGCAGAAGTTGGTGGGATTTTTATATTCATGTCATTAGGAAATTTGATTTGAAGACGAGTTTGAGGATTTTTTTTAGCAAAAGCTGTGTGTGTGTGTGTGTGTTTTAATTATTTTTTTGAAGAGTTTTGATTTTGGTGTTTTGTTATGGTTGTTGGAGGTGGTTAGTGCAGGCAGGTGTTGGTTAGGTTAATGTTGGTTAGCGCATGTTGGGTTAATGTTTTGCAGGCTCTGGTGTGTGTGTGTACTTACCTAATTGTACTTACCTAATTGTGCTTGCGGGGGTTGAGCTCTGGCTCTTTGGTCCCGCCTCTCAACCGTCAATCAACTGGTGTACAGATTCCTGAGCCTATTGGGCTCTATCATATCTACATTTGAAACTGTGAATGGAGTCAGCCTCCACCACATCACTTCCTAATGCATTCCATTTGCTAACTACTCTGACACTGAAAAAGTTCTTTCTAACGTCTCTGTGGCTCATTTGGGTACTCAGCTTCCACCTGTGTCCCCTTGTTCGCGTCCCACCAGTGTTGAAAAGTTCGTCCTTGTTTACCCGGTCGATTCCCCTGAGGATTTTGTAGGTTGTGATCATGTCCCCCCTTACTCTTCTGTCTTCCAGTGTCGTGAGGTGCATTTCCCGCAGCCTTTCCTCATAACTCATGCCTCTTAGTTCTGGGACTAGTCTAGTAGCATACCTTTGGACTTTTTCCAGCTTCGTCTTGTGCTTGACAAGGTACGGGCTCCATGCTGGGGCCGCATACTCCAGGATTGGTCTTACATATGTGGTGTACAAGATTCTGAATGATTCCTTACACAGGTTCCTGAACGCCGTTCTGATGTTAGCCAGCCTCGCATATGCCGCAGACGTTATTCTCTTTATGTGGGCTTCAGGAGACAGGTTTGGTGTGATATCAACTCCTAGATCTTTCTCTCTGTCTGTTTCATTAAGTACTTCATCTCCTATTCTGTATCCTGTGCCTGGCCTCCTGTTTCCACTGCCTAGTTTCATTACTTTGCATTTACTCGGGTTGAACTTCAACAGCCATTTGTTGGACCATTCACTCAGTCTATCCAGGTCATCTTGTAGCCTCCTACTATCATCCTCTGTTTCAATCCTCCTCATAATTTTTGCATCGTCGGCAAACATTGAGAGGAACGAATCTATACCCTCTGGGAGATCATTTACATATACCAGAAACAGTATAGGTCCAAGGACTGACCCCTGCGGGACTCCACTTGTGACGTCTCGCCAATCTGAGACCTCACCCCTCACACAGACTCGTTGTCTCCTGTTGCTTAGGTATTCCTCTATCCACCGGAGTACCTTCCCTCTCACTCCAGCCTGCATCTCCAACTTTCGCACTAGCCTCTTGTGTGGCACTGTATCAAAGGCTTTCTGACAATCCAAAAATATGCAGTCTGCCCACCCTTCTCTTTCTTGCCTTATTTTTGTTGCCTGGTCGTAGAATTCAAGTAACCCTGTGAGGCAGGACCTGCCATCCCTGAACCCATGTTGATGCTGTGTTACAAAGTTCCTTCGCTCCAGATGCTCCACTAGTTTTTTTCGCACAATCTTCTCCATCAGCTTGCATGGTATGCAGGTTAGGGACACTGGCCTGTAGTTCAGTGCCTCCTGTCTATCCCCTTTCTTGTATATCGGGACTACGTTAGCTGCTTTCCAAGTATCTGGCAGTTCCCCTGTTGCCAGTGATTTGTTGTACACTATGGAGAGTGGTAGGCTCAGTTCTCTTGCTCCTTCCTTTAGAACCCAAGGGGAGATTCCATCTGGGCCTATAGCCTTCGTCACGTCCAACTCTAGTAAACCCTTCCTTACTTCCCCACTGGTAATCTCAAACTCTTCCAGTGGTTCCTGGTTAGCTATTCCCTCACTTACCTCTGGAATTTCTCCTTGTTCTAAGGTGAAGACCTCCTGGAATTTCTTATTCAATTCCTCACACACTTCCTTGTCATTTGTAGTGAATCCTTCCGCCCCTATCCTTAATCTCATAACCTGTTCCTTTACTGTTGTTTTTCTCCTAATGTGGCTATGCAACAATTTAGGCTGAGTCTTTGCCTTGCTTGCGATGTCATTTTCGTATTGTCTTTCTGCCTCTCTTCTCATCCTGACATATTCATTCCTGGCATTCTGGTATCTTTCTCTGCTCTCCAGTGTCCTGTTATTCCTATAGTTTCTCCATGCCCTTTTACTTTGCTGCTTAGCTAGCCTACATCTTTGATTAAACCATGGGTTTCTCATCTTCATTTCTCTGTTTTCCTTTTGGACTGGGACAAACTTGTTTGCTGCGTCCTTGCACTTCTGCGTGATGTAATCCATCATATCTTGGGCCGTCTTTCCCCTGAGCTCTGTTTCCCATGCTATATCTGTTAGGAATTTTCTTATCCCCTCATAGTTTCCCTTTCGGTATGCTAACCTTTTTGTGTGTGTGTGTGTGTGTGTGTGTGTGTGTGTGTGTGTGTGTGTGTGTGTGTGTGTGTGTGTGTGTGTGTGTGTGTGCGTGTGTGTGCGTGCGTGTGTGTGCGTGCGTGTGTGTGTGTGTGTGTGTGTGTGTGTGTGCGTGTGCGTGTGCGTGTGTGTGTGTGTGTGCGTGTGCGTGTGTGTGTGTGTGTGTGATGAGAGAAATGAGGAAAACGTGGAGAGCGAGCGTGCTTGGGGCTGCCATTCTAAGCTTTACTAGTGCACCAGCTTAATGTTGACACGGCTCCTCCTCCTCCCCCCCTCCTCCTCTTTCCCCTCCTCCTCTTCCCCCCCTCCCCTCTCCCCCCTCCTCCTTCTCCTCCATCTGGGGCCTTGACTTGCGTCTGGGGCTCTCCTGCACTGTGCTCACTCCGCCAAGGTAGAGGAGAGAGTTTCATTATGTGGAATAGATAAAATATGGATTCTATGATTAAGTAAAAATTACCAAAACAACTTACTATATAAATATTAATCCAAGTATATATTAAATGCTGATAATCCTTTGAACTAATTGAAGCCAATCAATTCTGCCTCCGTCTCTCTCGCTCCTTCGTTACAGCATTATTGAAAATAAAAACTAAATACCTTTTGTGGCTGTAACCTGTATTAATTATGAATTTTTATAAACAGACAAATAACAATTGACATAAGTTATTATATAAATACTAACTGCAAATGATTTAAAGAGAAGCCAATACAATCAGTGTGGTTTTCCATACCAAATGTTTTGCTAATAGAAATAGTTCACTCATAATTAAAGTTGTCAAGTATTTTAGTAATTAGACACATACATATTTAATTAGCCATGCCAAATTAATTGCTGAAGACTAAGCCAATGAATTCTAATTAGGCAGAAAGTCTAACCTAACTTTTTTAATATTTGTATTCATTTTTGAATATTTTCAAATACTATTTATATATATGTAAGCAGTTTCAATGTGTAATATTTAAAATTATAAAACGTATATAATTATACGTCGCTGGTGTTGAGTGGCTGAAGCTACCACAATATCTCAGGTCTCCGGAAATATGTAAGCAGAGAGGCTCACCATAGCCCGTGCTACTTGCCCCGCTCCTGTGCCAGGTAAGTTACGGGCTCACCATAGCCCGTGCTACTTGCCCCGCTCCTGTGCCAGGTAAGTTACGGGCTCACCATAGCCCGTGCTACTTGCCCCGCTCCTGTGCCAGCTAAGTTACGGGCTCGCCATAGCCCGTGCTGCTTGGAAGTTGTTCCGAGTAGCTGAATCTATAACAACATATGTAAGCAATTGTTTACTTCTCTAACTGAACCAGCAACGTGAGTAGGTAATTAGTTTAAATGATTAGCATTTAATATTTACTTAGTCAATATTTATATAGTATATATTTATATAAAAACCGCGTATGCAACGCAGTCAAATCATGACATTGCCTTTTTCCTTCTATGTCAAGGATTTGGGTGTACTCGTGAATGAAGACCTTACCTTTAAAGAACACAATAAAGTAGCCGTCACAACTGCAAGATAAATGACAGGTTGGATAACAAGAAATTTTCAAACTAGAGATGCTATACCAATGATATTTTTCAAGACGCTAGTGCTCTCTAGACTCAGAATTCGGCTCAAAAATCACGCTCAGGAGTCAAATTTCCAACATTTCAGATATCTTGAAAACTGCAGGGGGGTTTGGGCAAAATATGACCCATCGCCGTTTTCAGTAATTGGCATATTTTCGGTATAAAAAGTCGTAATTTGTTGTAATTTGAAAATTAAAATAGGTGCAGAGAGTCAGAATTCGGCTCAAAACTCACGCTCAGGAGTAAAATGTCCGACGTTTCAGATATTTTGAAAACTCCGGGGGGGGGGGGGAAATATGACCCATCGCCGTTTTCAGTAATTGACATATTTTCGGTATAAAAAGTCGTAATTTGAAAATGAAAATAGGTGCAGAGAGTCAGAATTCGGCTCAAAACTCACGCTCAGGAGTAAAATTTCCGACGTTTCAGATATTTTGAAAACTCCGGGGGGGGGGGGGGGAATATGACCCATCGCCGTTTTCAGTATTTTACATATTTTCGGTATAAAAAGTCTTAATTTGAAAATGAAAATAGGTGCAGAGAGTCAGAATTCATCTCAAAAATCACGCGCAGAAGTCAAATTTCAGACATTTCAGATATTTTGAAAACTGCAGGGGGGTTTGGGCAAAATATGACCCATCGCCGTTTTCAGTAATTGGCATATTTTCGATGTAAAAAGTCGTAATTTGAAAATAAAAATAGGTGCAGAGAGTCAGATTTAGAGTGGAGTACTGCTGCACAATGACAGCGCCTTTCAAAGCTGGTGAAATTGCTGACCTGGAGAACGTGCAGAGATCCTTTTCGTGGAAACGAACAAGAGGGTACAGGACACAATCAGATCTGTTCATATAAGGAAAGCAACATGTACAAGATCTGTGAATTATGATGTCTGACGACCTGACATTTAGTGAACATAACCGAGCAAATATAGTGGCGGCCAGGAAAATGATAGGATGGATTATGAGAACGTTCAAATCCAAAGATCCCATAGCAATGCTAATACAATTTAAATCACTGGTGCAGAATTGAACCAGTGAAGAGTAAAGGTGCCATAGGCACACTCAGAGAACAATCAGAGGTCTGTCTGAACATCAGAGGTCCACAGCTGTTCAACACCCTACCCAGCAAGCATTATAAATATTGCTGGAATAGAGGTGGCTGTATTCAAGAGGCACTTGGATAAGTTCTTGCAAGAAGTGCCGGACCAACCAGGCTGTAGGGGATATGTGAGCCTTCGTGCCGCTCCAAGCAACAGGCTGTTGGACCAAGTTATCACGGGAAGTAGAAGAACTCCCAGAATCCTCTCCAGGTAAACATATATTGGAGAATCTAATTATATTATCTTCACTGACTCATATACAAATTTTCTCAAAAGCCTACTAATAAAAGTTCTAATAAGTTTATGTACACGCCGGTAGGGAGCCGGTCGGCCGAGCGGACAGCACGCTGGACTTGTAATCCTGTGGTCCCGGGTTCGATCCCGGACGCCGGCGAGAAACAATGGGCAGAGTTTCTTTCACCCTATGCCCCCTGTTACCTAGCAGTAAAATAGGTACCTGGGTGTTAGTCAGCTATCACGGGCTGCTTCCTGGGGGTGGAGGCGTGGTCGATGACCGGGCCGCGGGGACACTAAAGCCCCGAAATCATCTCAAGATAACGCCGTAACACAAGACACTCATTCGAGCTTCTGTTTTCTTTTGTTGTCCTCTGTCTCCTGCTGTTCCCTGAGGTCACTTTCTCTTACAGTGTAAAAGTTAGCCAATATTTCTGTGTTCTTGCTGCCGAAGCAATCAATGTGGAGGCAACTTGGTGCGGGTTGGAGGAACAAGAACCAATACCCCCTTAGTCTTGTCTCCCGTCTGTCACCTCTGTGTGTTGGTAGTTGGCCTGTTTGAGCCGCCCGCCCACAAAGGCAACTAGCCAGTCATAAAAGCAGCCAGCCATCCATCCATAAAAGCAGCCAGCCAGCCAGCCATAAAAGCAGCCAGCCAGCCATAAAAGCAGCCAGTCAGCCAACCATAAAAGCAGCCAGTCAGCCAGCCATAAAAGCAGCCAGTCAGCCAGCCATAAAAGCAGCCAGCCATAAAAGCAGCCAGCCAGCCAGCCATAAAAGCAGCCAGCCAGCCACAAAGGCTGGCAGCATAATAACCTCCTCGTGATATTTTAGCAAGGTCCAATTAAACATTTTGCGTCAACGCATCTAATCTTAAGTCATTTTATGGCCTTAAACTAGTAAAACTTCTTTCAGTGGCTCTAGTGAAAGAGAGAGAGAGAGAGAGAGAGAGAGAGAGAGAGAGAGAGAGAGAGAGAGAGAGAGAGAGAGAGAGAGAGAGAGAGAGAGAGAGAGAGAGAGAGAGAGAGAGATTAATTCTTCTTGTGCACAAGAGTTTGCTTTGTGTCGCGTTAATGCAAGAGTTCTGCTCTGAAGCCCAGTTGAGGGCTTGGTCAGAGAAGCCGCCCTGATGACTCTGTGGAAGAGTCATATGCGCTCTTACCCCTCACACGACCAGGCTTTAGCACAAGGTTGATCTTGAGCAATGGCGGAGGAAGTGAGACGTGTGGGTAGAGGGAGAGCAGCCGTGGGAGAGAGACCTTCCCCATACCATGGGACAACATACTAAGAAGGTTAGGTAAGGTCGGTGTTTTCTATGAAGCTTTTCAAGGTAAACTAGTATGTTTAGTATGTCACATATGCACGTATTTAATAAGTCAATATTGACTCTAGGAAAGTGCGAGAACGGGTTGTAAGAGAAGGAAGACGGACTTCTCATCTTATCGCCAAAGCTGTTGATACCTTAAGATCTACATTGTAGTATAGCCTAATTCCCAAATATAAGAACTGTGGAAGTGTTACGTGATTGTGAGTGTGGTGGTGGTGGTAGTTCGTGCAATTGTATTGAAATGATTGGTATTAAGTTTCCGAGCCTTACCTACCTTGAGGTTAGGTTAGGTTAGGTGGTCTGTATAGATTAGAAGTGTATAAATATGGAAGGATGTATAGGGTATAGGACGGATTTATAGTGTTAAAATGTTGGCCCTCTTCCATTCCTTGGGCAACTCACCTTCAACTGTAGAGGCGCTCTGAGTCGTCTGTCATTAAATATACTCGACTTCTCTATGGCCATTTTTACTGGCCATGGGAAAAGTGTGTATTTACTGTTTGTACCTGTCGAATCGAGCTATTAGCACTTGGATTCTTAACTTTCTAACATACGTACTTTTTTCCTCTGTATAGAGGAAAAAAGTATTTTCCTTTTTTTTCCTACATTATATTTTTTATTTTTTTTTACTACTATTACTTTCCTACTACATATATTTCTAACATAAGCACATCCCCAGGAACCAGCTCTTAAGCAGCTGTTTAACTTCTAGGTATCTATTTACTGCTAGATGAATAGGTGCATCAGGTGAAAGAAGCTCTGCCCATTTGTTTCTGCCTCGGCCGGGAATCGAACCCGGACCTTTAGGACTACGACCCCTGACTGCTGTCCACTCAGCCGTGAGGCCCCCAACCTCGTGTGTGTACTCATCTAGTTGTGCTTGCAGGGATTGAGCTCTGGCTCTTTGGTCCCGTCTCTGAACTGTCAATCAATCAACTGTTACTAACTACTGACTAATTAGTAACAGTTGATTGGTTGACAGTTGGAAGGCGGGCCGAAAGAGCAGAGCCCAACCCCCGCAAGCACAACTGGGTGAATACAGCTAGGTGAAGTGATGTGGTGGAGGCAGACTCCATACACAGTTTCAAGTCCAGATATGATAGAGCCCAGTAGGCTCAGGAACCTGTTCACCAGTAATGCAGGTCGGCGTTCAATCCCCGACTGTCCAAGTGGTTGGGCACCGTTCCATTCCCCCGTCACATCCCAAATCCTTATCCTGACCCCTTCCCAGTGCTTTATAGTCATAATGGCTTGGCGCTTTCTCCTGATAGCCCCCCCTCCCCTCCATCCACCCTCCCCCCTTCCAGGAAGCAGCTCGTAACATCTGTCTAACTCCCAGGTACCTATTTACTAGCTAGGTAACAGGAGCATCAGAGTGAAAAAAAACTGTCTATTGTTTCTCGCCGGCGCCGGGAATCGAACCCCGGGCCACAGGATTACGTGTCCAGTGTGTGTGTGTGGAGAGAGGCGGCGACAGGAAGGTGAGACTGGGAGGTGGGGAGATACCAGTCTGGCCTCTGATACTCGGCCAGGAAGTAATTCCATTTGTCGCTGGAATCGGCCAGTCAGCGGCCACAGAGCGGGAATTTCCTCTCACAAGTTTTGACACCCTTGATTTACAGAGGTGAGACCTCCACAGTCCCTACGGTGTGTGTGTGTGTGTGTGTGTGTGTGTGTGTGTGTGTGTGTGTGTGTGTGTGTGTGTGTGTGTGTGTGTGTGTGTGTGTGTGTGTGTTCGGGGGTGGGGGAGGGGGGGGTACCAGGAGGGGCATGAGACCCTCGACAACTTTTTTAATATATAATTTTCAAATATAATTACGATAATTTTAATTACAAACCTAATGTTCAGAAATTATTATAGTTAATGTGTATTGTGACTCGTTCACTTGTAAGACTAATTATTTACAGCGACACGCTATACTTCTCTATACATTGTATACACATGTATACTATACATTGTATAGACATGTATACTATACTATAGCTATGCTATATATTGTGATGGCGGCTTCCCTGGATTTATTACTTGCAGCACCTCGGTTTCCCAGGCACCTCGGCGCCTGACAGCTGGGTGGACAGCGCTCCGGATTCGTAGTCCTGAGGTTCCGGGTTCGATCCCCGGTGGAGGCGGAGACAAATGGGCAAAATGTTTCTTTCACCCCCTGATGCCCCCTGTTACCTAGCAGTAAATAGGTACCTGGGAGTTTGGCAGCTGCCACGAGCAGCTTCCCGGGGTGTGTGTGTGTAACATGTAACTCGCTAACCCGTAGCGACACTTGTCTTGATTCCCAGCTCCGTCTTGGGGCTCTTCTTGTCGCTGGACATTTACACTAAGCTTCCGGCGGCACTCTTGTGGGGGGGGGGGGAAGGGTGCCTTAAGGACCTACACTTAAGGCACCTATACTTGAAGATGTATTTGTGTAGGTGGTGGTTCTTCGGTAACAGCGTTTGTGTGCTTGCTATCCTGTCCCTGCCTGCCTGCTATCCTGTCCCTGCCTGCCTGCTATCCTGTCCCTGCCTGCCTGCTATCCTGTCCGTGCATGCCTGCCTGCTATCCTCTCCCTGCATGCCTGTCTGCTATCCTCTCCCTGCCTGCCTGCCTGCCTGCCTGCCTGCCGCCAAGCGCCATCTCATTATGTCACACCTTAACAATTAGGAAGATTTTCTTGGCGCGTTAATCTTGTGGTTCCTGTCAGGTTAATCAGTGCCGCGAACCCTATGGATATGCCGGTCTTTTGGTCTCGCGGTCTTTTTGGTCTCGCGATCTTTTTGGTCTCGCGATCTTTTTGGTCTCGCGGTCTTCTTTGGTCTCGCGGTCTTCTTGGGTCTCGCGGTCATTTTGGGTCTCCGGTCTTTTGGTCTCGCGGTCTTGCAGCGTCACGAGTTTGTGGCTCTTCGATCTCTTTTTACCTGCTTGGAGCCCTTTTGGTATCTTGATATCGCGCTCCAATGGCTCGTTTGGTATCGTGCCATGATTTAGTCTGGCGAGTTTAAACTGATCCCTTCAAAAGCCAGGAAAAAACGACTGGGAAGTTTAGTGTTTTTAAATTCAGTGAAAAATTACTCCCTTAAGATTTTCAGGCAATTTAGGTCCTAAATTAATTAGTCTTCGTGGTATCTCGTGCTTCGGCCGGTATTCAGGTCATGGGGAACCGAATCTGATGTTGGTAATGTACTTAGTCGACCATTCTCAAGTCGATTCGACTTGAGAATGGTCCAGGACGGACCGAAACGTCGTCGTCCCTTCACATTCTAGTGTGTGGTCTTGTCATACTTTAGCCACGTTATTGTGACTCATCGCCTACTTAGTGGTAATTAGTCTTGTAGCATCGTGATCACTTGAAGGCGCAATTGAGTTAAATGTGTATCATGTAAAGTTAAATGTTTATAGTGTAAAGGTTAAATTTATATAATTGTTATCTGTTCAGTTAGTGACAGTTGAGTGGTGAGGCTTTCGGACTGTCAATTAAACGCTTATTTGTACGGGTGTACTCGCCTATTTGGGCCTGCAGATTCGGACTCCAGTTGTTGGGCCCTGTCTTTAAAACCACCGGTTGTCTAATGCAATAAACTGTCGTTTACTCTCGGCGAAAATCCTAGTGTCATATATAAAGGATGATACTGTACTATAGTTTGTGTCCTTGTCTATGTCCGATATGAGAGTGATAAAATTACTGGAGTACCACAGTACCGGATTGTATCCGAATCATCTCCCGGATGATCCGGATTGTATTTTGCTGACTTTTACACAACACTGAGTTCTGTTAGCAAATTGAAGATCCATCTTCCTATTTGTTTAGTAATTCCATTTGAAAACAATTAAGTGTGCAGTAACAACATGGTCACATTCGTCGAAGGCTTTTGCGAAATCTGTGTGTGTGTGTGTGTGTGTGTGTGTGTATATATATATATATATATATATATATATATATATATATATATATATATATATATATATATATATATATATATATATATATATATATATATATATATATTTTTAATGCGTCAGCTTTTTGCTTGTCTTCCATGGCAGCTAAGGCCATGTCATTCCATAGTGGCAGTTGTGATAAGCAAGAGCGCCCTGTTCTGAAACCATGTTGTCCAGGATAATTACATTTACTTGTGTTGAACTCTAGTAGCCATTTGTTGGACCATTGATTTAGTTAGTCTAGATCATCTTGTAGCCTCATACTATCTTCCTCGGTCTTAATCCTCTTCGTATTCCCTTTTGAAGATCGTTTATATATATCAGAAACAGGACAGATCGAAGGACTGAACCCTGTGGGACTCCATTGGTGACGCCTCGTCACTCTGAGACCTCGTCCCTCACAGTGACTTGGTGTCTTATGTTGCGTAGGTACTCCCTTGTGAGTGTGCGTGTGTGTGTGCGCGGGCGCACATGCGCCATTGGAGCCGGCAGCGTGCAGGTGAGGGTGAAGACATGCTCTTGAGCACGTTTGGTGGCGAGGCCAAGTGTTCTCTGACCCTTGTTGTTCTGCTGGCCTGCCCACCTGCCTGCCTGCTGGCCTGTCTGCTGGTCTGCTGGCCTGCCCACCTGCCTGCCTGCTGGCCTGTTGGCTTGCCCACCTGCCTGCCTGCTGGCCTGTCTGCTGGTCTGCTGGCCTGCCCACCTGCCTGCCTGCTGGCCTGCTTACTGGTCTGTCTCTGCCTGTTGGCCTGCTTACTGGTCTGTCTCTGCCTGCTGGCCTGCTTACTGGTCTGTCTCTGCCTGTTGGCCTGCTTACTGGTCTGTCTCTGCCTGCTGGCCTGCCCACCTGCCTGCCTGCTGGCCTGCTTACTGGTCTGTCTCTGCCTGCTGGCCTGCCCACCTGCCTGCCTGCTGGCCTGCTTACTGGTCTGTCTCTGCCTGCTCACATACTCTCACCCAAACGCACACATGAAATCCCATTGGGCGGCAAGTAACCATTATGTACTAATGTTTGATTATGTAGCTATGAGAGCTTTAGTAGTACACAAAACTGAAAAAAAAAATCCAAAAATATGCCACAGAGCTTGTTTCTGAACTAAGGGGATTGAGCTATGACTGAAAAACTGAGAGAACTTGACCTCACTACACTAAAGGAAAGACGGAATAGGTGAGACATGATAACGACGTAAAGGATACTAAAGGGGGATTGACAATGTACACACAGAAGCAGTGTTCAAATTAATGAAAAGTAGAACGAGAGGACAGGTGAGTTACAGGCATGACAGAAAATATAAAATATATATTCAAAATATCCTGCCTCACCATTACCCATTTCACTGCTCCATTGAGAAGGTGTTGCAACAATTACCGATCTCAAGGGTAGGAGGAAATGTAGATGTTTATCTCTCAGAATGCTTGGTAATATGTTTATTGTTTGTGATGTGTTTATATGTATGTATTAACACGATGTACTGAACGGGGTGAGAATAGCTTGAGCTACCTCATCCCTTTGTGTGTATTTGACCTCAATAAACTTATTTCAATCTCAATCTCAAGGGTAAAGGTCACAAGCAAACTAACATACATAAAGATGAATGTATTTCGAGCTTAAAGATAAACAAATAAAAGGATAATATACTTCTGAAACAGAATTGAAGGCGCTGTAGAACTTGGGAATATGACCAGGGAATGTTTAAGGCAAGAATATATTAGCAGGGGGATATATTTGCAACTAGTTTATATAAAAGAGCGTTTAAGGTGGCAAGGAATGAAGTAGGAGAGGAGACTATGGGAGGAGGAACGGTGATAGTGAGGGATAACGAGATGGTGAGTGGAGTTATGGAGATGATGATGATGATGATGGTGACTCTGATGGGAAGGAGGAAGATTGTGTCGCAGTGAGATTGAGGTTCGCAGCATCCACTAAGATGATGCCCTTCGGGACCTTCAAGCCAGAAGCCCGCCTCGCGCAGGCGTGCGCGCGCGCGTGAGGAGGAGAGCATCAACTGTAACCCTCAACTGATGGGTTACAGTTGATGCATTTAAGGGTTACAGGTTATTCATTATATATTAATGAATTTCTCGTTCACAGCCTCCCTTCCCCCCCCATCTTAATACCTCGTCCCTCCCTACCCAACTCTTTCTTCCGCTCCCGCTCCTTCCCTCCCCCCCCCCCCTCACCACTACCCTGCGGGCCGCTCCAAGCAACAGCCTGTTGGGCCAAGTTATCGCAAGTCGAGCCTGGTCCCAGGCCGGGCTTGGGGAGTAGAACAACTTTCGAAACCCTCTCCAGGTATACCTTGTAACATTTTAATCAGTGGAGACTATTGACTTTCTTACCATGTGATTCCATGGTATCATCATCTCTCCTCCCCTTCTGCTGCTGCGTACCAGCAGGTATCAAGCAGGTACAGGATCAGCAGGGATATGTGCGGTAAAGCCTAAACCAGTATGGTTATGGAGAATTGGGAAGGGATATGAGGACCTTACCTTGCGTCAGTTTCGAGGATCAGCGTCCTCGCGGCTCGGTCTCTGACCAGGCCTCCTGGTTGGTGGTCTGTTCAACCTGGCTGTTCCATGTGGCTGCTCACAGACTGGCGTGCGAGTCACACAGCCTGTTTGATCAAATATCCTTTGAAGACGTTTGTCAAGTTCTCTTTTGAGCGCCATGAGAGGCGGGATAGTTAAGCCCGTTGTGTGTGGCGGAAGTGTGTTGAAAAGTCTTGGGCCTTTGCTGTGGATAAAATTCTCTTTCAGTGCCCCTCTGCTTTTCAGCGAGGACATTCTGCACTTCTTGCCATGCCTACTGGTCTCATGTGATGTTATTTCCGTGTGCAGATTTGGGACTAACTCCTCCAGTAACTAGTAACCAGGAGGCCTGGTCGACGACCGGGCCGCGGGGACCCGTCGTCGGATATAAATCTGTCTCCCGATTTTGCCAGTAATTCCTTTTGTGTGCAATAACACCATACCTTGCAATCACCTTGCAATCAACGTCCCCGCGGCCTGGTCATCAACCAGGCCTCCTGGTTGCCGGACTGGTCAACTAGGCTGTTGGACGTATGGATCACAGCCTGGTTGATCAGGTATAACCATGGCTTGTCGAAACTTTCGCGAAGTCTGTGTATATTACATCAGCGATTTGTTTGTCTTCCATGGCACTTAAGGTCATGGCATAATGGTCTAACAAGTATGAGAGGCCGGAGCGTCCTGGTCCGAAGCCATGTTGTATTCCACGTTAGGATTTTAGCATTAAAATTCTGACGATAATACCTAAAACTTTTTGTTCAAATCCCTCCCCAAAATTAATTTCATGACTATTTACATAGGCATTTACCGAGGAGAAAGTTTTAATAACAGCATAACCCTTAAACTTTATAATTATCTAATGTATAATTTAAATTTAGAATCTATAACAAAAATATGAGTGAAGTGATGGAGAATGATATATATATATATATATATATATATATATATATATATATATATATATATATATATATATATATATATATATATATATATAATATATAAAATATTATACTGTGTTGGTGAAGCTTCACCAACACAGGCTCCACTACCCCACCACACGGCGCCCATGGTTACTGAGGCTCTGGGACCAGATTCACGAAGCAGTTACGCAAGCACTTACGAACCTGTACATCTTTTCTCAATCTTTTACGGCTTTGTTTGCAATTATTAAACAGTTAATGAGCTCCGAAGCACCAGGAGGCTGTTTATAACAATAACAACAGTTGATTGGGACGTTTTCATGCTTGTAAATTGTTTAATAAATGTAACCAAAGCCGTCAAGGATTGAGGAAAGATGTACACGTTCGTAAGTGCTTGCGTAACTGCTTCGTGAATCTGACCCCTGCTGTTTGCTCTACTCCAGCTTGCACTCGCGCGCGGTTGCTAGAATTAAATCCCAACAAGTGTAAGGTAATGGAGCTGGGAAAGGGAGTGAGAGAGGAGAATTGGGAGCGGATATTGTCCCAACAATAATCCCGGACACGCGCTCACTAACATTAAAACTTTGCCAGCTTTCAGAACGACGTAAGAATATCGTTTAGGAACTTAAATCAGGACTCCTTCAAGACAGTCTGTATAACATACGTAAGACCAATATTGGAATATGCAACACCAGCATGGAATACACACACACCTTGTAAGGCATAAAACCAAAATTGTAACAAAAAATTGAAATGTTTGCAACGAGACTGGTGCCAGAGCTAAGAGGGTTAAGCTACGAGAATAGGCTAATGAAACTAAATCTCCCAACCCTGGATTATTCAAGAAACAGAGAGGACATGATCACAACATACAAGATACTAAGGGGAATTGATAAGGTAGGACAAGGAGAGTGTTCTCTCGGTGTTCAGTGTTCAAGAGAGAACTGGATAAGCACCTCCAAAGGATACCTGATCAACCAGGCTGTGACTCATACGTCAGGCTGCGAGCAGCCGCTTCCAAAAGCCTGGTTGACCAGTCCAGCAACCAGGAGGCCTGGTCGACGACCGGGCCGCGGGGACGCTAAGCCCCGGAAGCACCTCAAGGTAGGATACGGGTGGAATCTGGAACCGCCAGTGAGGCCTAATAAATGTATGTACGGAGATCCCAGTACCCTGTACGGGTGGTCAACAAATGTAAATACTCAGAGAGAAGTGGGGAAGCCACTTCCTTCCATAACCTTTTCAGTACACATTCGACAAATAATTCTAACGTCAAGAGTAGGTTTAAGCTATAGCGCGGCTACGGGCTCACCATAGCCCGTGCTACTTGGAACTTTTTGTTCCAGGTAGCGAATCTTTAACAACATATAGCGCGGATTTATGTAGCAGATGTGACACGAGGAAAGTACATGGAGAGGCAGTACATTAGACAACCGACGGTTAGAAAGGCGGGGTCCATGAGCTAAGAGCTCGATCCTGTAGGCACAAATAGTAAATACAAGACACACCCACCCGTTGATTAGCAGTCGGGAGCCGGAGCGATGAGCCGAAGCTCAACCCCCCCCCTTGCAAACACCAGTACCTGAGTACCGCTAGGTGAGTACACTCACCTACTCTCCATCTCTACCATACTGATATATTTACAGGACCTTACGGGGATTTACATAGTATTTCATTCACTATTATCACCGGAATATTTCATTCAGTATTATCACCGGAGTACTTATTTCATTCACTAGGATCACCGGAGTACTTATTTCATTCACTAGGATCACCGGAGTACTTATTTCATTCACTAGGATCACCGGAGTACTTATTTCATTCACTAGGATCACCGGAGTACTTATTTCATTCACTAGGATCACCGGAGTACTTATTTCATTCACTAGGATCACCGGAAACTCCAACTCGAGCCTCGCGTGTCCGGGAGTATTGTAATACCAACCAAGCTGTTGTGGATTGCATCTTACTCAAATTAGCTTTCCTGTGCGATTTCCTTTGTCTAGGCCCTGTAGATAACTAAGGGATAACAAGTAGACAGGGCGAGTAGGCCTGGATGAGGTAGGTTATCCTACCTCACAGGCCGCCCTCCCTCCCCCCCCCCAGGCGTGGAAGTCAAGCCCGCCCCCCTCCCCCAGGCGTGGAAGTCAAGCCACCCCCCAGGCGTGGAAGTCAAGCCCCCCCCCCAGGCGTGGAAGTCAAGCCCGCCCCCCCCCAGGCGTGGAAGTCAAGCCCCCCCCCCAGGCGTGGAAGTCAAGCCCCCCCCCCAGGCGTGGAAGTCAAGCCCCCCTCCCCCAGGCGTGGAAGTCAAGCCCCCCCCCAGGCGTGGAAGTCAAGCCCCCCCCCCCCTAGGCGTGGAAGTCAAGCCCCCCCCCCCAGGCGTGGAAGTCAAGCCCCCCCCCCCAGGCGTGGAAGTCAAGCCCCCCCCCCCCAGGCGTGGAAGTCACGGTCCAGAGCGTGGAAGTTTAGGTAGCTCATTAAGGATGTGGTGACCCTATACCCCGGGCCTTGTTACCGCAGATCAATATGGTCTGGTCTCTAATATGTTGATGGTAAGTCACCCCCCTTCCGCGTCCCCTCCCTTGTCTGTCCTGCTGGGTGTACCCCTCTGTGTACCCTGCTGGCTGTACCCTGCTTGGTGTACCCTCTGTGTACCCCCTGCTTGGTGTGATTTTTTTCTTTCTCTCTCTCTCTCTCTCTCTCTCTCTCTCTCTCTCTCTCTCTCTCTCTCTCTCTCTCTCTCTCTCTCTCCTCTCCTCTCCTCTCCTCTCCTCTCCTCTCCTCCCCCCTCATCTCCGCCACAGCTTGGGCCAGCACCACGCACCAGTCATGCCAGGAATTCAATATCAGACTAGTCCAAGAATCCTCGTGTTGGTGAGTGTCTTGTAGATGTTCTCGACAAGCGCAGACTACCAGGGAACTGGCACAGATTGAGAAGCAGACAGACAGACAGGCAAGTTGGCTGACTGGGGTGTCTGGGACCCTGACTGACTGACTGTCTGGTTGACTGACAGGCTAGCATTGAGGCAGGCAGAGTGGTTACTCGGGTCTCTCTTAAACTTGAAGTTCCTTCATCAACATAATTAGATCTAGTGTCTGGTATTATCTTAGTATTCAGGGGAAGAATGTTGACGGTCTTGCTCCGTTAATGTTTATAGACCGTTGTCAGCATTATATGATGGCGAGAGTTGAGAGGTTAGGCCAGGCTAGGCCATGTAAGTAAAGATCAATGAAGGTAACATTAGGCGAGGTCAAGATGAGGTCAGTTAAGGCCAGGTCAAATTACGTGCCCTCTTATGACAGGGTTATTAGCAAATATCTAGAATATTCTGAATCATGATTCTAGTAGTCGCAAGATCCTTTAAATCTGATCCTTGAGGAAGGTCGTACTCAAGTGTATAGTTTCCCCTAAAGGAGTACAGATCCGTATGACTTGAAAATTCGGTAAACAAAAAAATGATATCGACAATATATTTTGGACTGACTTAGATACGATTAGAATGAGCCTCCTAGCACGTGGTGGGTGATGACGTCGTTGTCCTGTCTACAATCCTACAATCTGTCTACAATCTGTCTACAATCTGTCTACAGTACAATGTAGGTAGCTCCGACCAACATCACAGTTTATACCGTGTTAGCTTCGTCACTTTTCGCTCGTATGCGCGCTAATGGCCAAATTTGGACGTAATTTGAAATGAAATCGACTCACAAAAGTGACGTACTGTTCCGTTTTCTGTTTGAGTCGTCCGGCCTACTCGGAAAGGTTAGAAGAGGAAACTTTCCATTAACGTTTTTCATACCGTTTTGAATCTTTATGAGAATTTCCTGCCCACCTAACCTATCAGAGGACCCTTAACTTACTGTTGTTGGAAAAAAAAAAAATTATTTTCATTTTTTTTTCATTTTCAAATTACGTCCACTTTCGGCCATACGTGCAAACGGCCAAAAGCGACACACTCACCCTCAACACACTCACACTCCAGGGAGCCCCTCAACACACACTCACACTCCAGGGAGGCCCTCAACACACTCCTCCCTCCGGTACCCTAAGCCCAGGATATATTGTATGCATTAAGAATATTGGAAGCCTCTTGTTGATGTCCGGAGAGAGTAGTGGAGACCCTCACTGTAAAGTTGAGGCTTGGTACCTCAACGTGTCGTGTTGTCTTGCTCGTGCGTCGTGTGGTCTTACTCGTGCGTCGTGTTGTCTTGCTCGTGCGTCGTGTGGTCTTACTCGTGCGTCGTGTTGTCTTGCTCGTGCGTCGTGTGGTCTTACTCGTGCGTCGTGTTGTCTTCCTCGTGCGTCGTGTAGTCTTGCTGGTGCGTCGTGTTGTCTCGCTCGTGCGTCGGGTTGTCTTGCTCGTGCGTCGTGTTGTCTCGCTCGTGCGTCGTGTTGTCTCGCTCGTGCGTCGTGTTGTCTTGCTCGTGCGTCGTGTTGTCTTGCTCGTGCGTCGTGTTGTCTTGCTCGTGCGTCGTGTTGTGTTACTCGTGCGTCGTGTTGTCTTGCTCGTGCGTGGTGTTGTCTTGCTGGTGCGTGGTGTTGTCTTGCTGGTGCGTCGTGTTGTCTTGCTGGTGCGTCGTGTTGTCTCGCTCGTGCGTCGTGTTGTCTCGCTCGTGCGTCGTGTTGTCTTGCTGGTGCGTCGTGTTGTCTCGCTCGTGCGTCGTGTTGTCTTGCTGGTGCGTCGTGTTGTCTCGCTCGTGCGTCGTGTTGTCTTGCTCGTGCGTCGTGTTGTCTTGCTCGTGCGTCGTGTTATCTCTTTTTATTAGACAAATATATCTTTTGTGTACACAAATATTACTTGTTTAGATAAGTTGAACAGATAACTGTGGCTATAACATCACCGTGTATGAACTGGTGAGTCTGTTGTTATTCCTCTCACCGTGTTCTTGTTCAGCCGACCTCTCTCATCGTGTACTTGTTCAGCCGACCTCTCTCATCGTGTACTTGTTCAGCCGACCTCTCTCATCGTGTACTTGTTCAGCCGACCTCTCTCACCTTGTTCTTGTTCAGCCGACCTCTCTCACCTTGTTCTTGTTCAGCCGACCTCTCTCATCGTGTACTTGTTCAGCCGACCTCTCTCACCGTGTTCTTGTTCAGCCGACCTCTCTCATCGTGTACTTGTTCAGCCGACCTCTCTCACCTTGTTCTTGTTCAGCCGACCTCTCTCACCTTGTTCTTGTTCAGCCGACCTCTCTCACCTTGTTCTTGTTCAGCCGACCTCTCTCATCGTGTACTTGTTCAGCCGACCTCTCTCACCTTGTTCTTGTTCAGCCGACCTCTCTCATCGTGTACTTGTTCAGCCGACCTCTCTCACCGTGTTCTTGTTCAGCCGACCTCTCTCACCTTGTTCTTGTTCAGCCGACCTCTCTCACCTTGTTCTTGTTCAGCCGACCTCTCTCACCTTGTTCTTGTTCAGCCGACCTCTCTCACCGTGTACTTGTTCAGCCGACCTCTCTCACCGTGTTCTTGTTCAGCCGACCTCTCTCACCTTGTTCTTGTTCAGCCGACCTCTCTCACCTTGTTCTTGTTCAGCCGACCTCTCTCATCGTGTACTTGTTCAGCCGACCTCTCTCACCTTGTTCTTGTTCAGCCGACCTCTCTCACCTTGTTCTTGTTCAGCCGACCTCTCTCATCGTGTACTTGTTCAGCCGACCTCTCTCACCGTGTTCTTGTTCAGCCGACCTCTCTCACCTTGTTCTTGTTCAGCCGACCTCTCTCACCTTGTTCTTGTTCAGCCGACCTCTCTCACCGTGTTCTTGTTCAGCCGACCTCTCTCACCGTGTACTTGTTCAGCCGACCTCTCTCACCGTGTTCTTGTTCAGCCGACCTCTCTCACCTTGTTCTTGTTCTGCCGACCTCTCTCATCGTGTACTTGTTCAGCCGACCTCTCTCACCTTGTTCTTGTTCAGCCGACCTCTCTCACCTTGTTCTTGTTCAGCCGACCTCTCTCATCGTGTACTTGTTCAGCCGACCTCTCTCACCGTGTTCTTGTTCAGCCGACCTCTCTCACCTTGTTCTTGTTCAGCCGACCTCTCTCACCTTGTTCTTGTTCAGCCGACCTCTCTCACCGTGTTCTTGTTCAGCCGACCTCTCTCATCGTGTACTTGTTCAGCCGACCTCTCTCACCGTGTTCTTGTTCAGCCGACCTCTCTCACCTTGTTCTTGTTCAGCCGACCTCTCTCACCGTGTTCTAAAGGCAACGTGATAAACACCTTTAATACTTGCCTGATCAACCGGGCTGTGACTCGCAAGTTCAAACACGAGCAGAGGCGTCTAACAGCCTGGTTTGATCAGACCGCCAACCAGGAAGCTTGAACTGAGAAAAACCTGCGTTTTCAGGTCAGTCTATGGGGAGGGGGAATGGCAGCCTGATTAGTCAGACTGTTGTTGTCTGCAGTTACAATCCGCCTGAAGGCTCAGCGACGCTTTGGAGAGGATTAGGTATTGAACAACAGCTTAGTTGATCTGATTTGTTGAAACAATCGAATTTGGGTTGTGCTCCTTGTGGAACTATATCAACCAATCGTGGCAGCTTAAACGCCTCTGTACGCCCCGGATAAATGCATTCAAATGTTATTTTCTGGATATATATATATATATATAAACACTGAAGGATGTACGGGTATTGGGACTAACGCTTTTAGGATCCGAAGCCTGTACCGGCTTGAACAGCGACGTCACACTGACGTCACAGCGCCGTCGCAGTGACGTCGCTCATCTCATTCCCACCATACGTAAACAACATTTTATTTCGTCTTTACCTTGCGTTTGGTTAGGCTCGGTGAGGCGACGATGGGTCACAAGAACGTGGCTGAAGATGCGAGATGACCGAACCAAACTTCGGAACACGGAGACCATTATCAAATTCTCAAAGACTCAGTAATGGTCCAGAAGGGAGCGAAACGTCGCGGTTACTCCATCTTTTGATGCCTTGGTTTTGGTCATCATAGGTTCAGTGTGTTTAAAGAATAACGATGCCGTCGAGAGGTTGTACGGTATTCAGTGTTTTAGAAAAGCCTGTTCGGCTACTGTCACCGGGATTGGGTACAGGTGAGGCGAGTTGGTGTGGGTTGGACCAGTTAGGAGTTGGGTATATGTGTATACATTGTACACAGTCTCTTAGTGAGCAGGATAGTATAGTCTCTCAGCTGTATTACCAGAACTTGTGACAAGTGTGTGATTCCAAGTGGCTTGTGGCCCGGCTTGTGGCCCCGGCTTGTGGCCCCGGCTTGTGGCCCCGGCTTGTGCCCCCGGCTTGTGGCCCCGGCTTGTGGCCCCGGCTTGTGGCCCCGGCTTGTGGCCCCGGCATGTGGCCCGCCTTGTGGCCCGCCTTGTGGCCCGCCTTGTGGCCCGCCTTGTGGCCCGGCATGTGGCCCGGCATGTGGCCCGCCTTGTGACTCGACTCCAGCCAAGTATGCAAGAATTTATCACGTCTGATGTTGACAGTCTGCCGAGTTTTGTATACAGATTTGTTGAGGGGATTGTGAAAGCGGCCATACTTCAGACTGCGAGCAGTGGGTCGTAACAGCCCAGTTGACCAGACCACTGACCAGGAGGTATGGCCAGAGACCGGGCCGCCGGGACATTGACCCTGGGAA
This sequence comes from Procambarus clarkii, assembly GCF_040958095.1. NCBI lineage: Eukaryota > Metazoa > Arthropoda > Malacostraca > Decapoda > Cambaridae > Procambarus > Procambarus clarkii. Next base: position 41,676,198 of record NC_091166.1, on the reverse strand, counting down.
CCACCTCAAGGTTACACCCATATTTCAACTACCGTATTTGAAGCCTTTACTAAATTTCAAGAATAAACCACAGTTTGAAATACATGACTTTGAGACCATTGTGACCAAACTGTTAAACTCTTCTTTCTGCCGTGTCTGCAACCTTAATTTACAGCTCCCCTTCGTGTTCGCCATAGCCCGTGCTAGTTGGAACTTTGTTCTAGGTAGCGAATCTTTAACAACAACAACTTAGGTCTTTTATATATAAAAAAGTGTCGCTCAAAGAACTTTAGTGATGACTGCGATTTACATATCAGAGGTTGATAGGGCAGATGACCCCCTTGGGCTGTGTAGTGATGGACAAGTCAGTCAGTTCTCTCCAAGGATACAAGCTGCTCATAGCTTTAACCCCTAAACTGCGCACCTATTTACATGGAGCACATGGAGTGGCGCATGGTAGAAATTTAACAAATCAATTGGGGGATAATAATTGCATATGGCGATTGGTGCAATGCAATGGGTTATTGTGTTTGGATTTTTGGTAGTAAATGACTTTTCATTTATATATACATATGCACGCATACATACATATACACATGTAAACAAATACACATACATTCAAATGCATTCACTTGCAAGCATATATTCACTTGCAAGCATGAATTCCCTTTGAGACTAATAAATCAGAATGGAAAGGATAATGGGCTGCATATTCCATAACTACCAGAAAGCCCTCGGCATATTTTCTGTTTGTTTGCCCCCCCCCCCCCTCCCCCACCTCCCCCCCCCCCTTGCTCTCTCTTCCCCCTGCGCAGCTGCAGAGGTTTGTGGCAGGGATCACCAGAGGCTCGCGGCCTGATGGACATCAATGCGTCCTGTGATTATTTGGACTGTCTGCTCCTGCGGGTGGCCGGGGCGCTATCTGGTCTGGTCGACTTTACCCTTCCGCCGCCTGCAGGGAGAGAGGGAGGGCGGGAATAACCACGCTCTGGACCGTGGTCCGCATACCTCGTGGCTCTCTGGACCGTGGCTGTCTGGACCGTGGTCCGCATACCTCGTGGCTCTCTGGACCGTGGTCCACATACCTCGTGGCGCTCTGGACCTCAAGTTTCGAATCAAGTACATGTTGAACCTCCCCATCATACATAGTTTGAACAATCGTCTATACTTTGGATAATTATGTATACTTTTGATGAAACCTCTAAACTTTGATTAAATCATAGATGATTGTCTAAAGTATAGGTTCTTGTCAGAATCATAAGATGATTTTTCAGACATCCATACTTTGAAGAATCATCTATGACTTGGAGCATGATGATGATATGTGGTTTATATGTTGATATGAGTTCTAGTTGAACCATAGTCATGCCTGTTCGAAATGCCTGTTCGAAGACCTCCAGGACCTAGATTCAGGAAGCTCTGTGTATTTCTTCGTAAGTGGGTTTGCTACGAAGGTTCCTAAGTGCGCCCTAAGAAGATGCTTAGGTGCGATTCAATAAGGTATACTTAGGAAGAAAATTGTTGGTTCACCTGCGTGCCGATAGAGGTCTCTACTGTGTTTCGTTTGGCCAATCAGAGAGCAGCAACATTCTTCATATTGAAGATTTAGCGCTGGCTTATAGGAGCTCTACTGCCTTCTATTTACGTCGAATTTTCTTATAAAATTAGTATATTTCGAAGTAAAACAATGTTTTTTCAACTTCTACAGCCAGCACCGACATTGTAGTAAACAAATATGTTACATTTGTTGTTTACCTACGTAATTCTAAGAGATACTGTGTAGCTGTCCTTGTTGCTCGGAAGATGCGCTGACAATTATTGTATATATTTACTGAATTTTTACCCAAGGGCCACTATCTAGTGACCTCGAAGAGGACAGAAAGCCGGCGGCTTGTTAAAGGGCCCACCAATTGTCTTAATGATATTTTTTAGCTGGAATTTGGCATTTACGGCTTCAGCGGGTAGGCGGTTCCATGGGTTTATAGCCCTCTTGGTGGAAAAAAAACATCTGTTTTCAGTCCTACTTGAGAGAACATACTCTCCAACACTATATCTGTGATTGTCCTGTTATCAGTGACTTCATACCAAATGGTATGAGGTATTTTGAGCTCTGTAATTACTTCATACACTCAGGAATATTGGAAGATATTCTTGTGCTGCACCCAGATTTTGCCAGTGGAGGCTAATAGATCAGCATTAAGTATTTTGTTCTCTCCTAATTCCATGTATGACTGGCCATCCTGTGAGGTGAGGATGTTGGGTGAGCTTGTAGCTGGTTTTTGATCTACACTGTGTGGTCCTTTATACAGAATAGGGAAGCAGCACATTGCTGTGTATACCTAAACATGTTTAAAAATACATTGTTTGAGAGGAGTTTTGTAGAAACTGGTAAGAGTAATTATAATATAATGTTTCCATGATTCAGTGCTTACCTCTTGTGAAAATTGCTTAGAGTTGTTTAGTCAGAGTTGATTTGTTTTTTGTATTGAGGCTGGTATTTTCTAAATTGATTCCATGTACAGTATGTCTAACCATCCTGTGAGATGGGAGTATTAGATAAACTTATAGCTAGTTTTTTATCTACACTGTGTAATATTCCATATAGAATAGGGTAGCAGCACTTTGCTGTGTATACCTAATCTTCTTAATAAAAAAAATCGGTAATAAAGATTTTAAATTATAGTTTGTATTATTACAAATACAGTACTGTATTATCCTTATTAAATCATGTTGACCATGGATCATTAAGATCTCATGTTGATATGTAATACAAGTCATATTTCTTTTGAACTGCTAATCCATGCTAATCATTCATTAAATTGTGCATTATGTCTCAATTTTTCACTTCCTTGCATATACTGTACAGTACAAAAAGATAGGATAAAAATAAACCAGTAATATTTATTTCATTATATTTTTCATTTAAATAACTGCATCAATATTTTTACAGCTGACAAGATTTGTTTTCCCATACAGGTGCATTATTTGTTAAAAAAAATTTGGTTTATTGTTACACACAATGGTACTACATAGCCTTCCCAGCTTGGTGCCTTCTTTTAATACTTACTGATTAAAAAATAAATAATAAATACATTTTATTCAGGAAAAGTACATACAGTTGATTTACAAACATAATGTTGGATTTATAGGCAGAGCTAGTACATACAATACCTAAAGCCACTAATACTCCTAGCATTTCGGGCAAGGTGTGGGGGGAAAAAAACACAGACTAAAACTTAATAGTAATCGGGATTAGGTATAAATTGTGTTGAAAGAAGGAATAAAAAATACAAAAAGGGAGTTAACATAGCATAAATCAGCAATTGCACATGTTGGTGAACAGCGTTGTTTAAAAAATAGCAAGACATGGGTTGACATTTAGGAGGTAAGTTAGGTTACATGGAGTTAATTAGGCAGTACTTGGTTTAACTCTTAAACTGGTTGAGAGAGGTACAGCCTTTGACATGATTCGGGAGGTCATTCCACATTCTGGGTCCCTTGATTTGTAGAGCACTTCTAGTTTGGTTACACACAGCCAAATTGAGTAACAGGAAGAGGTCTTGGACACAAATTTGTTCCATGCTAAATGTAGAGGAATCAGCTGAGTATTCCTCAAATAAAATAAGTTGCCTCAGCTTATAAGGTAAATAAAATAAGCATTTCTCAAATAAGTAGCTGCCACACCTCACTGCCTTACTGCTACATAGCCTTCCCGGCATGGTGCCTTCTTTTGATAATTACTTGTTCCACACCCAAATTGTATAACAGGAAGAGGTCTTGGACCCAAACTTCCCTCTCTCTTTTTTAATAATCTATATAGTCATAATTATAGCTTTAAGTATTCAATGAATAAAGTTTTTGACATTTTTACCCTTTTCCTTACCTAACATCATTTGTGCAGTATATTTTTATTTTATGTCTCACCCAGATTTAATTTCAAAATAAAACCAAACTAAATAAATTAGAAATGGGTATGTATAGCTAAGGTACACCCTTACTACTAGGTGAACAGGGGCATTTGGTGACAGTAAATGATCCCATCAGGCAGGGCTCATCACCTTCTCTCATATTTCATGTTCACCAGTGTTTATTTACTTAATAACTACTGGTATAATATCTTGCTAATATAAAACTAATTCTACTATCATCAAACACATATTTACTTCAAGTTTCAAGCAGAGAATGCATATATAACTAACACGAAGGACTCCTCTTCACTAGATTCACCAGCAATAATATTTTGGTCATGTTCCAATATTATAAATCGATCCCAGTGTTATGTAGTAGAGAAAAAATGACTTATATCCAGTTTACGTAAAGCTACGAGTGGTCGAAACCACACTTAAATCCCGGAATGAACTTACGAAGGTTTTTCCACTTAGGGTAGCTCTTTGAATACAGACGTAGCCGCCACGAAGGCGCTAAGACGGAAAACGCTCTTAGCTAAGAGGAAAAACCTTCGTAAGTACCTTCCTGAATCCGGCCCCAGGTCTTTGAATATCATGGAACGCGCACCCGTGGCCGCCCCGGGTTAAATACCATGTGGTCACCTTGTGTCGGTTTCGGGGCTTAGCGTCTCCGCGGCCCGGTCGTCGCCCCTCGTTGCTGGACTGGTCAACCAGGCTGTTGGACGCGGCTGCTCGCAGCCTGACGTACGAGTCACAGCCTGGTTGATCAGGTATTGTTTGGAGGGGTATATCGAGTTCTCTCACACACACACACACACACACACACACACACACACACACACACACACACACACACACACACACACACACACACACACACACACTGGCCACGAACAGTGGCGTGATCCGTGTCTCGCACACGGCTAAAAATAAAGAAATTGACGACGTTTCGATCCATCGTGGACCATTATCAAGTGGTGTAATGAAAGAGTGGCGGAGAAAGTAAAAATATAAAGAAAGAATGAGAGGTGAAAGGCCAGAAGGTAAGAAGTATACCACAGGAGGTAATAGGAATAGAGATAACTGCAGAAGGCCTCATGGCAAAGAGAAGAAGTAGAGACAAAAAGAGATTACAACATAAGAAAACGAACAGAGAACTTAGAGGAGCTAAAGCCAAGTCAGTTCACGTTTGTTAAGAAAGTTAGAGCATTTATACGGGTTTATATTCCTACCTTGAGGTGATTCCGGGGTTCAGCGACCCCGCGGCCCGGTCGTCGACCAGGCCTCCTCGTTGCTGGACTGGTCAACCAGGCTGTTGGATGCGGCTGCTCGCAGCCTAACGTATAAGTCACAGCCTGGTTGATCAGGTATCCTTTGGAGATGTTTGTCAAGTTCCTGTTTCTGTGCATTGAAGCAACTTGCTCTAGTTGCAGCTTGACACTCCGTAAGAAATGCAACCTAACCAGAAATGTGCGAACCCAAACTACCCACCTAACCCGTCGAGTACGATGCAAAGAAAAACAACAACACGACCGTGTTTTGAATCTATACTAATACATCGTTTTTTTTTTCGTTGAGTCGACTAAATTGATTGATTTTTGACTTGATTCGACTTGATTGATTTTTTCGTTGATTCGACCAAAAATGGAAGGTGCAGGCGACAAGTCACAATAACGTGGCTGAAGTATGTTGACCAGACCACACACTAGATTTCTGACTCTCTGCACCAATTTTCATTTTCAAATTACGACTTTTTATACAGAAAATATGCCAATTACTGAAAACGGTAATGGGTCATATTTTGCCCAAACCCCCCTGCAGTTTTCAAAATATCTGCAATGTCCGAAATTTGACTCCTGAGCGTGATTTTTGAGCCGAATTCTGACAGTCTAGAAGGTGAAGGGACGACGACGTTTCGGTCCGTCCTGGATCATTCTCAAGTCACAATGGACTTGAGAATGGTCCAGGACGGACCGAAACGTCGTCGTCGTCCCTTCACCTTCTAGTGTGTGGTCTGGTAAAAAAAATGGAAGGTGTGAGGGTGCAGGACGTGTCCGTGACCTGTTGTGTACAGGATGTTATCCCTCGTTGATGTTCTCTACAGGTACTGATTCTTCAAGCTGCTTTAAATCATCAATCTTCAAATCATCTTTCTTCAAATCATCTTTTTCTTTAAATCATAGTAGCTTAGTTTGTATTTATTGAAACAGTTCATGAAATCGGAGGCAGAGTTAAGGTTATATCCTCATATATTATGGGAGCCGGTCGGCCGAGCGGACAGCACGCTGCACTCGTGATCCTGTGGTCCCGGGTTCGATCCCGGGCGCCGGCGAGAAACAATGGGCAGAGTTTCTTTCACCCTATGCCCCTGTTACCTAGCAGTAAAATAGGTACGTGGGTGTTAGTCAGCTGTCACGGGCTGCTTCCTGGGGGTGGAGGCCTGGTCGAGGACCGGGCCGCTGGGACACTAAAGCCCCGAAATCATCTCAAGATAACCTCAAGATAAGATATCAACTGGTGTACAGGTTCCTTGGTCTGTTGGGATTCTTTTTTGCATTTATTAAGCAGTTTACGAGCACGTAAACTGCTTGGTAAATGTAGACAAGGCCGCAGTGATTAAGGAAAGATGCACAGGTTTCGTATGTGGTTGTATAAATGCTTGATGATGAGCCGCGGGGACATTGTCTTTAGAACCGTCTCACGGTAACCCCTCGAAGTAAACCTCAAGGTAAACCTTAAAGGCAAACTTCAAGGTAAACTTCAAAGTAAACTTCAAGGTAACACTCATGGTAACACTCAAGGTAACACTCAAGGTAAACCTCAAGGTAAACTTCAAAGTAACATTCAAAACGTTTCAAAACGTCTCCTCTGATAAACTCTTAATTAACTTCCTATAACATCTTGTAATTTCTTCGAGATTCAAATCGTTATTGCAGCCCATCTTCTCAACTAATAACATTATCTCTTTACGGACTCGACCAATACGCTGAAAATACGTCGTATTAACCCCCCCAAAAAATCTAAATACTGCAATACTAACAGTTTCTATGCAACGGCTTCGCTGGGTTAGGTGGGTTGGTGGGGTTCGTTCGGTTACGTAAAAACCGTTGTATTTGTTACGGAGTGGCGGATATCGAGAGACCGGGGCGGCGTATAATTGGAAGATTAACCTGATTGCATCTGTTTTAATGCGTGTGATATCTTGTTGATATTGCTACTTCCTGTTGGCATAACACAGCAATCAGAATGAAATCACAAGAGTATATGTTTCGTTTTGTAAATGGGCAGTGTGGGCTAATTGTATTTTTTTTTTTTTTTGACGTTCAGAGGGTGACAGCACAGTGTTGTAGTGTTGCTGACAGTGATAGCACAGGACAGTGACAGCACAATACAGTGACAGCACAATACAGTGACAACACAGCACCACAGATAAAGGTAAAGTTGTGCAGGTGGCCCCAGGGTGGCCCTAGGGTGGCCCAGGGTGGCCCCAGGGTGGCCCCAGGGTGGCCCCAGGGTGGCCCAGGGTGGCCCAATGCAACAAAATCTATATATTGGTCCCAACATGATTGAGGGTTTGGGGGGGGGGCTGACGTGAGCTGGGGAGGCGCAGTGTGTACTTGTAGCTTGTACCCGTCATATCTGGCACTGTACAATCCAGCAAAGAGCTGGCACTGTACAATCCTGCAAAGAGCCGGCACTGTACAATTCAGCAAAGAGCTGGCACTGTACAGTCCAGCAAAGAGCCGGCACTGTACAATTCAGCAAAGAGCTGGCACTGTACAGTCCAGCAAAGAGCTGGCACTGTACAATCCAGCAAAGAGCTGGCACTGTACAATCCAGCAAAGAGCTGGCACTGTACAATCCAGCAAAGAGCTGGCACTGTACAATCCAACAAAGAGCTGGCACTGTACAATCCAGCAAAGAGCCGGCACTGTACAATCCAGCAAAGAGCTGGCACTGTACAATCCAGCAAAGAGCTGGCACTGTACAATCCAACAAAGAGCTGGCACTGTACAATCCAGAAAAGAGCCGGCACTGTACAATCCAGCAAAGAGCTGGCACTGTACAATCCAGCAAAGAGCTGGCACTGTACAATCCAACAAAGAGCTGGCACTGTACAATCCAGCAAAGAGCCGGCACTGTACAATCCAGCAAAGAGCTGGCACTGTACAATCCAGCAAAGAGCTGGCACTGTACAATCCAACAAAGAGCTGGCACTGTACAATCCAGCAAAGAGCTGGCACTGTACAATCCAACAAAGAGCTGGCACTGTACAATCCAGCAAAGAGCCGGCACTGTACAATCCAGCAAAGAGCTGGCACTGTACAATCCAGCAAAGAGCTGGCACTGTACAATCCAACAAAGAGCCGGCACTGTACAGTCCAGCAAAGAGCTGGCACTCTTGCCCCTCCTGGCCGGTTTAAAGTGCTACACCGATTCGCACTTAACTCTCTCTCTACAATGGCCGGTCATTAAAAGTCCACCATTTATCCGGCCAAAATTGGAGCATGATTTTTTTTTAATGTCTAGTGTATGATTTATTATTATTATTATTATTATTATTATTATTATTATTATTATTATTATTATTATTATTATTATGTAAGTGTTGGGTGTCAGAGGATTCTCATCGGCTTTATTTTCCCCTTTAAGGGGGGTTTCAAGAGGTGCAATGGGGCCGATCACGAGTGACCTATGGCAGTCTTCGTCCACCCATCAGTCACCCTGCAAAGTTTAATAAGTCTAGCCGCAAGCGTCTGGCCTCTCCAACCTTGTGTACACTCCGGTGTGGATGGTAGGGCTGGCTCCAGGCGTGGATGGCGTGGGTGTGGATGGCAGGCCTGGCGCCAGGCGTGGATGACGTGGGTGTGGATGGCAGGGCTGGCTCCAGGCGTGGATGACGTGGGTGTGGATGGCAGGGCTGGCTCCAGGCGTGGATGACGTGGGTGTGGATGGCAGGGCTGGCTCCAGGCGTGGATGACGTGGGTGTGGATGGTAGGGCTGGCTCCAGGCGTGGATGGCGTGGGTGTGGATGGCAGGCCTGGCGCCAGGCGTGGATGACGTGGGTGTGGATGGCAGGGCTGGCTCCAGGCGTGGATGGCGTGGGTGTGGATGGCAGGGCTGGCTCCAGGCGTGGATGACGTGGGTGTGGATGGCAGGCCTGGCGCCAGGCGTGGATGACGTGGGTGTGGATGGCAGGCCTGGCGCCAGGCGTGGATGACGTGGGTGTGGATGGCAGGCCTGGCGCCAGGCGTGGATGACGTGGGTGTGGATGGCAGGGCTGGCTCCAGGTGTGGATGGTGTGGATGGCGGGTAGAAGAGACGGGGGTGGCGCCGTCGTCTGCTGGGTACAGTCCCGCACTCACTATCGACTCAACTGTTGACAAGCACGCAGGTACACGCACGCACGCATGCAGGTACACGCACGCACGCATGCAGGTACACGCACGCACGCATGCATGCAGGCACACTCACTCATACACACTCACGGGGCCTTGCGGCTAAGTGGACAGCGCTCAGGTGTCGTAATCCCAAGGGGGTCCGGGTTCTATTCCCGGGCGAGGCAGAAACAAACGGGCAGTTTCACCCTGATGGGCCTGTTCACCTAGCAGTAAATATGTACTTGGGAGTTAAACAACTGCTACGGGATGCTTCCTGGGGATTTGTGTGTGTGTACTCGCCTAGTTGTACTCACCTAGTTGTGCTTGCGGGGGTTGAGCTTCGGCTCTTTGGTCCCGCTGCGCGTGAGGGTGAACAGCTTCAGCTTGGTTTATCATACGAAAACGTACGAATTTTTCAGCTTCTCGGAACAAGTTCCAAGAAGCACGGGCTATGGTGAGCCCGTAGTGGACTTACCTGGCACAGGAGCGGTGCGTCATGCCGTTGTTGTAAATTATCGTCCGAGCGTGTTCAGCAGCCCCCCCCCCCCAAGCGGTGTTTATTTATTTCACCTAGCCTGTAATTTATCGGAAGCGCATGATTGGCCCTGTTGAGTACCGGCTGCCAGCACCAACAGCCTGGTAGTTCAGAAACCCCCAGTTGGAACCCTCCCTTCAGAGGACTCTCAGGCGAGTGATCAGGCACACGGTGAAACACAAGTGAACCAGTTCAAGCTCAAATTATGCAAGAGGCTTGACATCACAGTTGTCTTCATCCGCTTGCTCCCCAAGTATCCTTCATTCTCGATTTTTAATTACTACCTTACTTAATTGGTCAACTATCCAGTACACACTATTGATTTATCCGGCTTCCACTGTGGTCAAAGCAAGGTGAGGTAAGACAATTATCAGGAGAAATCACTAATCGAATATGACCATGTGGCCCTTGGAAGGAATACGAGGGAAGAAACGTACAGGGAAGGAACGGTGCCCAACCACTTAGACGATCGGGGATCGAACCCCCGTCGTACAAGAAGCGATGCCTCCACTGTACCGACAAGTCCAAGTGGGACTGAGTGTATTTCATTGATCAGCTGGCGTGACCCCTTCCCATACACCTGGAAACGCCACTCCACTGGCCTTTCCTGGGAATTATTGAGTCAACACTGGGGAGCGTGCTGGGCCACCCCTCCTGGGGCATGGGGGGTAGGAAGGTAGGTGGGGGGAGGGCAGGTAGGTAGGGAAGATAGGGGGGAGGACTGGTTGGGAAGGTAGGGGGGGGGGGAGGGCTGGTAGGTGGGAGGGAGAATTGTTATTAGTGTCAAAACTCTCCTCAGACTAGGCAAAATTGTAATTAATTTTGTCAATAAAGATGTTAATAATAATAATAATGTCAAAACTCTACCACCAACTCTGCTAAACGATAGTCAGGGTACCAGAGGCTCCCCTGGCAGAAGCCCGTATATTAACACCAAGTAAAAAAAACCACCCATCACTGCCACACAGACGGTAACACCATTCTCTTTGCCAACATTCAAGGTGTACAAGCACACAAACCAACGTCCACTGTATCCACTGTCCACTGTATCCACTGGCCACTGTCCACTGTCCACTGTATCCACTGGCCTGCCTCACTTAGCCATTCAGTTATAATGTGGGTGTTGTCCTTGTATACAAGTCACAAGATGCAAATCCTCAGCAGTTTGAAGACCCAACTGTTGAAAATGCGTAGATGGCTTAGAAACCCTACCAACCTAAACATCTAGACAACCTAAACATACCAAGCTCTAAACATTATACTACCTTGGTGATTTCAACCTACGACACATACAATGGAAAAAAATTGACAAATACAGTTAGATCTGAGAGAATTGCAAGAAACAATCTAAATGAACCGTCACACACAAATTACCTCTTGACGGATGTGTGAAAGTGTGCCTTAAACCAGCAAATAATAGAACTAAGGAGAGAAGAAAACACCTTAGACCTTATTTTCACAATGGTGAACTGATCAATGAGTACAAATAAATGTTACTCAAATCACACGAACTGATCGAAATTCAGACTGGCAAGACCAACAGACGTGCCCAGCCAGTCTCATATCCCAGAGGAGGAGAATTCAGCGAATTCAATTTGATAATAAACTGATTAGCTGGAAACTAATGAACCGAAACCTTCACAGAAATAAGCTAGAAGAACAGATAGATAATGCAAAACCAAACAGGTGTGTCAACAAAATATGCTCAGTTGCACCAGAAATATACTAGTTTCTCAAAACACTGAGAAATAAAGGAAAAATATGGAAATTGGAAATGAGAACGACGTTCTCAATCAAAATACAACGACGAATACAACAACAACACGTACGCCCCCACTCTATCCTAAGGAAGGTACAAGAAGGCTACGTAGAGAAATAGAAACTATCGAGCAAAGCTACAATAATCATATAAAATCCAGGAGACGCAAAGAGAGCAAAAGGCCATTAGTGATATAGATAGGAATCCAAAATACTTTCTCCTATATCACACGGAAAACTACACCTAGCATTGGACCCTTGCACAAGACTGGTGGAAGGTTCACGGATGATACCAAAAAAGTTAATGAAATACAGAGGCTACAGTAGGATTCTGTTTTAGTGAACCCCTGAATACATTGAAGATCGATAATACAAACGAATTCATCAGATTTACCCCTAACCCTATTGGACTTTAAAGTATTCATAGACAGTATGTTAATGCACTCAGCACCAGAACTAGATTCCTGGAATTCCATATTCATCAACAATGGTAAAAAAAAAAAAATCCATGTTTTTGCCAGTATTTCTAGACGGAGCCAAGATACTGGTGTTATCCCGCACATTCTTAAAACAATGGAGATCGCGCCACTCGACATAGGAGGTAATAAAGCATATGTAAACAATTTTTAGACTAATAGCACTAACAACACACTTTTCTTTTAAGAATGCTAATATCACAGACTTTGTTACCTTCATTGGCTGCCTTGTGATTCCGAGGATCAACTATCCCGCGGCCCGATCTCTGACCCCACCAGGTCAGGGCTTGTCTACCCACCAGACCTCCTGATTGGTGGTCTGGTCAACCAGGTTGAGGCATGCGACTACTCGCAATCTAACAGATGAATGTATTTTACCTCAATAAACTTATTTCAATTTCAATTTCAACAGATGAATCACAGCCTGGCTGATCAGTTAATCTTTGGAGGTGTTTTTATAAGTTCTCCTTTGAACACCATGAGAAGTCGGCCAGTTATGCCCTTATGTGTAGCGGGAGCGTGTTGAACAATTTTAGGCCTTTAAGGCTGATAAGAGTTGTCTCTCATAGCACCTATTGCACCTCTGCTGTTCAACGGGGGTATTCTGCACATCCTGCCATGCCTTCTGGTCTCATGTGATGTTATTTCTGTGTACAGATTTGGGACCAGCCCTTCTAATATTTTCCATGTGGAAATTATTCCATGTAAATAAATTATAAATCTCCCGCCTGCGCTCGAGAGAATACAGATTTAAACATTTTAATCGGTCTCAATAATTTAGATATTTTATTAAGTGAAGTCTAGCAGTAAAGGATCTCTGCACGCTCTCCAGATCAGCAATTCCTCCATCTTTGAAAGGGGCTGTTAGTGTGCAACAGTATTACACCCTAGAGAGCACTAGTGTCTTGAAAAGTCATCATTGGAATAGCATCTCATATTTGAAAGGTTCTTCTTATCCAACCTGTTGTTATTTGTGTTATCCTCCCGAAACCCTCTCCAGGTATGCTCCAGGCTTGCTGGGGATGTGGAGTCATTGCTGTGGCTCTGGTTGGTGCCACGCTGGTGCCACAGGTTGGTGCCACCGAGACAAGGAGAGTGGAGAGAGGCAGCCAACATATTGGAAGAGACTCATTTAATGTCGCTCCATTGATTCTTCCGCTAAATATAGACGATGATACGAGGCTCTTGGCCCCAGAGCACTACTCCCTGGCACTCACCAACGGTACTGCCACCCACAGTCTACCCAGTATCCATGCTGATATTAATAAAGTTTTCGACTGGGCAGCTATAAAACACATGATGTTTAACAGTGATAAATTCCAGGTACTCAGGTATGGTAAAAATGAGAACCTTAAACATAATACAGGGAAGAGAAACACAATCAAATCTGTCCAGAGTAGAGAGCAGCGTGTAAAAAGGACCTGGGGATAATGATGTCTGACGACCTAACGTTTAGGGAGCATAACCAAGCAAATATTGCGTCAGCCAGATAAACCTTCGAGAGAGAACCTACAAAGCCAGGGATCCCATCACAATGGTTGTACTCTTCAAATCACTTGTGTTGTCCCGTCTTGAGTACTGCTCAGTACTCGCTTCCCCCTTCGGAACAAGAGAGATTGCCGAGATAGAAGGAATACAGAGAACATATACGGCACGCATAGACGTGATAAAGCACCTAAATTATTGGGATCGTCTCAAAGCTCTCCAAATGTACTCTCTAGAATAGAGTACATTTTGGAGAAAGGAGACGAGAGGCACCAAATTATATATACATGGAAAATATTAGAGGGCCAGGTCCCAAATTTGCAAAGTTAAATAACAACATTTTAGAATAAACAGTACAGAAGGAAATGCAGAATAGAGCCAGTGAAGAGTAGAAGTGCCATAGTCACACTCACTGTATGAACATCAGAGGTCCACGGGTGTTCAATATTCTTCGAGGAAGTATAAAAAATATTGTCGGAACAAAAGTAAAAGTTCGAGAAAATTATGGATAGCTTTCTGCAGAAGTGCCGGACCATCCCGCTCCAAGCAACAGCCTGTTGGACCAAGCTCTCACAAGTCAAGCCTGGCCGCGGGCCGGGCCAAGGTACAGTCTAGCACCCATCCACACGCAGTGTAGGAATCGATTATTTGGAATGTGAACACACGTTGTGAGTTAATTTGTAAGTTGTAAATTGACCCACAATTAAACTTACTGATCGCGGAATGTGTAATTCCGTCTGCAATTCGCAAATCCAAAGAGAGAAGAAAGAGAGGGAGAGAGAGAGAGAGCTCAGTAGCGGTCGTAGAAGAGGCATGGGAAAGGGTGGGACTGAAAGAAGTAGGTCGAGGAGCCGGGAGCTTAATGTGAAGTCAACACCAGTGCAATCCTCCTTGAGATGAGCTGGCCAAGTGGTGGGGGAGGGCGGGCGGGCGATGTGTTGGCTGGATGACCGGACCCCATCACATTCAAGGGTGGAGTGATGGTGGGGCTACCTGGAGCTAACCTGGAGGGACCAGGGTCATGGGAGTTCTTCTACGCCCCGAGCACGGCCCGAGGCCAGGCTCGACTTCCGATAACTTGATCCAACAGGCTGTTGCTTGCAGCTGCCCGTAGATTGCACCGCTGCTATTGCTCATTCTTATCTCTGATATTAACAGACATACTAGTCACGGCTCCGTGCCATCCTTTGCAGATGAAACAAAAATCAGCTTGAAAATTTCCTCTGTTTTTCCATTGAAAAACTACAGGCAGATATTAATACACATATGTATTACAGTCCGGTAGGCCCGGCTCTGGCTAACAGACATCATGGGTGTTCTTACCAACCCATTACGAATGCCGATCAGAACGTAAAAGTACAAGAAGCGCAGTTGCGACTGGCGAGGTGTGAGTGGTTCATGGGTCTGAGAGCCATGTTGACACTGCTCTGGCAAGTACGTCCACAACTGGATATTTTTAGGGTGTTTAAAATAGCTTTTCCATGATAATTGTTCTTCTTCCGCAGTCTGGTCTGTGGCCAGCCTTCCCTGGTGATTGTCTGGTCTGTGGCCAGCCTTCCCTGGTGATTGTCTGGTCTGTGGTCAGCCTTCCCTGGTGGTCTGTGGCCAGCCTTCCCTGGTGATTGTCTGGTCTGTGGCCAGCCTTCTCTGGTGATTGTCTGGTCTGTGGCCAGCCTTCCCTGGTGATTGTCTGGTCTGTGGCCAGCCTTCTCTGGTAATTGTCTGGTCTGTGGCCAGCCTTCCCTGGTGATTGTCTGGTCTGTGGGCAGCCTTCCCTGGTGATTGTCTGGTCTGTGGTCAGCCTTCCCTGGTGATTGTCTGGTCTGTGGCCAGCCTTCCTTGGTGATTGTCTGGTCTGTGGCCAGCCTTCCCTGGTGATTGTCTGGTCTGTGGGCAGCCTTCCCTGGTGATGCTCTGGTCTGTGGGCCAGCCTTCCCTGGTGATTGTCTGGTCTGTGGTCAGCCTTCCCTGCTGATTGTCTGGTCTGTGGTCAGTCTTCCCTGGTGATTGTCTGGTCTGTGGTCAGCCTTCCCTGGTATGCTGTCTCTCGAGGTAAGCCTTACTGGATGTCTGAAGGAGTCAGATGGACGTGACTGAACAACTCCTATGTAGCCTGTCTTCCTAGGATAAACTATTAGGCTAGGCTTGCTTTACGTGTTAACAGCTAGGGGACAAAATGTTCTAAAGGTCAGGTTGGAAAGCCGTGACAGCTTCATGGTGTCGCCACAGGTTTCAGACCCCCACGTCATCTTGGTGAGATGGTCCCACTCTCCACGGTCCTCTGAGAGTAGGCTTTTTTGTCCAACATAATAAAAATGACTTAGGTTAATCTGCTAATGTATAGCAAGACGGGAGACAAAGGGGGACTTGGACGGAAGGAACTTGGAAGAAAGACTCGGTATGGGAGGAAGTAAGGGGGAAGGTAAGAGGAGGGGGGGGGGAGGTAAGAAGAGGGGGGGAGGTAAGAGGAGGGGGATGGAATCTCAGGAGAGACGGAAGGAAAGAGACGAGGGATTTCCTTAACAAAGGAGGAGGTGGGGAGGGTGCAGGAGTGTTAACTGTGAGAGGCAGTGTACGCCCTGACTAACGCCCCCCGCGCCCTGACTGACGCCCCCCCGCCCTGACTGACGCCCCCCGCGCCCTGACTGACGCCCCCCGCGCCCTGACTGACGCCCCTGACTGACGCCTCCAGAGAGCATGGATGGAAGAGTGATATACAGATGAATCACAGAGACGTTGCAAAGTTTTCTTTTAACTCATGAGTTGTGGGGAAAAAAAGAACGAACTAAATGGTCAGGTTGTAGCCACAAACTCCACTCATGATTTCAAAGGTAAAAATGATAGATAAAGAGATTAGGAGTTCTTGTGAGAGAGACCCAACGGCTGCAAATGCAGGATCCACGTGCTCAAGCTCGATCCTGCAGAGACAAATGGTAAACCATAACACCCCCCCCCCCCCCGACATCAACTTCCCCCACATCAATGGAGGGGAGGGGGGGGGGGTTCCGAGTTGTAGTTGACAAAGCAGCAGTCCGGCCTCTTGAGCCTTCCCAACATCAGTAAACAGATGTGCTAAATTTCCCGAACCGAACAGAAGACCTACGAATGGAAAACGGGAAAAACATCCCCGTCAATTTTAGGAGTCACTATGATTTTTTTTTAGGACACAAGTTGTTGGTCTTAGGGGTGGGGGGGGGGAGATTTATAAGTCCAAATGCGATGTGCTGTTCGAAAGGCCGGACTGGGTAAATACTGTTGTATTTTACTACGCAGCGTATCAGGTTTTTGGATCCATTACGAAGCGAAATAGCGCTCGGGGGTTAGGTATTCATATGCTGAATTACTTTAATCCCGACCATTCATTGGTGAATTTAAAATTAAAAATGTTTGTATAATGTCAGTGAATGAGAAATTTTTGCCAGCTGCTGCTTCCGAAACGAATGGCATGAATGGTTGTTATTGAGCAGAATGTTGGATTGGCAATTGTGACTTTAATGCTCGGAATTGGTGGTGGTTATTGCCCGGGTCAGTGGTCAAGGCTACGGGCCTGTGTCCGTGGGGGGGGGGGGGGGTGGTAGGGGGTACTCGCCTAGTTGTATTCACCTAGTTGTGTTTGCGGGGGGGGGGGGGTTGAGCTCTGCTCTTTCGGTCCGCCTCTCAACTGTCAATCAATCAATTAACTGTAACTAACTACTAATTTTATTTTCACACACACACACACACACACACACACACACACACACACACACACACACACACACACACACACACACACACACACACACACACACACACACACACACACACACAGAAGCAGCAGCTCCGTAACAGCTGTCTAACTCCCAGGTACCTATTTACTGCTAGGTAACAGGGGGCATCAGAGTGAAAGAAACTTTGCCCATTTCTTTCTGCCTGGTCCTGGGAATCGAACCCGGGCCACAGAATTACGAGTCCTGCGCTCTGTCCGCTCAGCTACTTAGCTTTTTTGTTTTTTACCAGCAGCAAATAGGATGGACGGGTGTAAGCGAGCAACTGGTGTAGTGGGGGGAAAGTGTGATTTTTTTTTCTACATTTTCTGATGCTAATATGTTTACACAAAGTCCTGCACGCACGCCGCACCTGCTCAAACACCCCACTTCCCTTCACACACACACACACACACACACACACACACACACACACACACACACACACACACACACACACACACACACACCACACACACACACACACACACAC